>NW_027325287.1:0-41558 GCF_028372415.1 Notamacropus eugenii | reverse complement strand
ATGCGCTTGATTCTAACCCTAATCCTAACCCTAACCCTCACCCTAACACTAACCCTCGATTCTACGAAGGCTAACCCTCTACCTAACTCTAACCCTAACACTATCCTTAAATGCACTCGATTCTAACCCTCACCCTAAACATAACCCTGACCCTAACCCTAATTCTAACCCTAAATGCAGTGGATTCTAACCATAACTCTAACCCTAATGTGCTCGATTATAACCCTAACACTAAATCATCAATCTCAACATTAAGCCTAACCCTAAATGCACTCAACTCTAACCCAAAAGGCAATCCGGACCCTACGCCTAACCCTAAATCTCGATTCTACCACCAGAAACCGTAACCCTAATCCTAACCCTACTCCTACCCCTACCCCTGAATGCACTCTAATCGTAAGCCTACCCCAACCCTAATACTAAAAATGCGCTTGATTCTAAACCGAACTCGAACCCTAACCCTAACCCTAACCCTCGATTCTACGAAACCTCACCCTAAACCTAACTCTAACACTAACACGATCCTTAAATACTCTCGATTCAAACCCTGACCCTAATAACTCTTACCCTACCCCTAACCCTAACCCTAACCCTAAATGCACTGAATTCTAACCATAACTATATCCCTAAATGTGCTTGATTCTAACGCTGAAACTAAATCATCAATTTCAACAGTAACCCTAAGCCTAAATACTCTGAATTATGACCCTAAATGCTCTCCTAACCCTAAGCCTAAGCCAAAACCTCGATTCTACCAACACAAACCCTACCAGAATAACCCAACTCCTCCCCTACCCCTAAATGCACTCAAACCCTAACCCTAACCCCAACCCTAACACTAAAAATGCGCTTGATTCTAACCCTAAACCTAACCCTATCCCTAACCCTAACACTAACCCTCGATTCTACGAAGGCTAACCCTTTACCTAACTCTAACCTTAACACTATCCTTAAATGCACTCGATTCTAACCCTCACCCTAAACATTACCCTAACCCTAACCCTAATCCTAACCCTAAATGCAGTGGATTCTAACCATAACTCTAACCCTAATGTGCTCGATTATAACCCTAACACTAAATCATCAATCTCAACATTAAGCCTAACCCTAAATGCACTGAACTCTAACCCAAAAGGCAATCCTGACCCTAAGCCTAACCCTAAACCTCGATTCTACCAACACAAACCCTAACCCGAATCCTAACCCTACTCGTATCCTTACCTCTATATGCACTCTAACCCTAACCCTAACCCAACCCCTAACACTAAAAATGCACTTGATTCTAACCCTAATCCTAACCCTAACCCTCACCCTAACACTGACCTTCGATTCTACGAAAGCTAACCCTATACCTAACTCTAACCCTAACACTATCCTTAAATGCACTCGATTCTAACCCTCACCCTAAACATAACCCTGACCCTAACCCTAATTCTAACCCTAAATGCACTGGATTCTAACCATCACTCTAACCCGAAATGAGCTCGATTCTAACCCTAACACTAAATTGACAATTTCAACACTATCCCTAAGCCCAAGTGCACTGGATTCTAACCCAAAAGCCATTCCTGACCCTAAGCCTAAGCCTAAACCTCGATTCTACCAACACAAACCTTAACCCTAATCCTAACCCTACCCCTACCACTAGCCCTAAAAGCACTTTATTCCTAACCCTCACCCTAACGCTAACACTAAAACTGTGCTTGATTCTAACCCTAACACTCACCCTAAGGCTAACCCTCGATTCTACGAAAGCTAACCCTAAACCAAACTCTAACCCTAGCACTATCTTTAAATGCTCTCGATTCTAACCCTCACCCTAAACCTAACCCTAACCCTAACACTAAAAATGCTCTTGATTCTAACCCTAATCCTAACCCTAACCCTCACCCTAACACTGACCTTCGATTCTACGAAAGCTAACCCTATACCTAACTCTAACCCTAACACTATCCTTAAATGCACTCGATTCTAACCCTCACCCTAAACATAACCCTGACCCTAACCCTAATTCTAACCCTAAATGCACTGGATTCTAACCATCACTCTAACCCGAAATGAGCTCGATTCTAACCCTAACACTAAATCGACAATTTCAACACTATCCCTAAGCCTAAGTGCACTGGATTGGAACCCAAAAGCCATTCCTGACCCTAAGCCTAACCCTAAACCTCGATTGTACCAACACAAACCTCAACCCTAATCCTAACCCTACCCCTACCACTAGCCCTAAAAGCACTTTAACCCTAACCCTCACCCTAACGCTAACACTAAAACTGTGCTTGATTCTAACCCTAACCCTCACCCTAAGGCTAACCCTCGATTCTACGAAAGCTAACCCTAAACCGAACTCTAACCCTAGCACTATCTTTAAATGCTCTCGATTCTAACCCTCACCCTAAACCTAACCCTAACCCTAAACCTCACCCTATTCCTAACAATAAATGCACTGAATTCTAATCATAACTCTATCCCTAAATGTGCTTGGTTCTAACGCTAAAACTAAATCATCAATTTCAAAACTACCCTAAGCCTAAATGCTCTGAATTATGACCCAAAATGCTCTCCTGACCCTAAGCCTCAGCCAAAACCTCGAGTTTACCAACACAAACCCTAACCCTAATCCCAATCCTATCGCTACCCCTACCTCTAAATGCTCTCTAACCCTAACACTAACCCTAACCCTAACACTAAAAAGGCGCGTGATTCTAACCCCTACCCTACCCCTAACCCTAACCCTAACCCTAGCGAATTGTAACCATAACTCTAACCCTAAATGTTCTCGATTCTAACCCTAACACTAAATCGTCAATCTCATCACTAACTCTAACGCGGAATGCACTCGATTCTAACCCAAAATGCAATCCGGACCCTACGCCTAACCCTAAATCTCGATTCTACCACCAGAAACTGTAACCCTAATCTTAACCCTACTCCTACCCCTACCCCTGAATGCACTCTAATCGTAAGCCTACCCCAACCCTAATACTAAAAATGCGCTTGATTCTAAACCGAACCCGAACCCTAACCCTAACCCTAACCCTCGATTCTACGAAACCTCACCCTAAACCTAACTCTAACACTAACCTGATCCTTAAATACTCTCGATTCAAACCCTGACCCTAATAACTCTTACCCTACCCCTAACCCTAACCCTAACCCTAAATGCACTGAATTCTAACCATTACTATATCCCTAAATGTGCTTGATTCTAACGCTGAAACTAAATCATCAATTTCAACAGTAACCCTAAGCCTAAATACTCTGAATTATGACCCTAAATGCTCTCCTGACCCTAAGCCTAAGCCAAAACCTCGATTCTACCAACACAAACCCTAACCCGAATCCTAACCCAACTCCTCCCCTACCCCTAAATGCACTCAAACCCTAACCCTAACCCCAACCCTAACACTAAAAATGCGCTTGATTCTAACCCTAATCCTAACCCTAACCCTCACCCTAACACTAACCCTCGATTCTACGAAGGCTAACCCTCTACCTAACTCTAACCCTAACACTATCCTTAAATGCACTCGATTCTAACCCTCACCCTAAACATAACCCTGACCCTAACCCTAATTCTAACCCTAAATGCAGTGGATTCTAACCATAACTGTAACCCTAATGTGCTCGATTATAACCCTAACACTAAATCATCAATCTCAACATTAAGCCTAACCCTAAATGCACTCAACTCTAACCCAAAAGGCAATCCGGACCCTACGCCTAACCCTAAATCTCGATTCTACCACCAGAAACCGTAACCCTAATCCTAACCCTACTCCTAACCCTACCCCTGAATGCACTCTAATCGTAAGCCTACCCCAACCCTAATACTAAAAATGCGCTTGATTCTAAACCGAACTCGAACCCTAACCCTAACCCTAACCCTCGATTCTACGAAACCTCACCCTAAACCTAACTCTAACACTAACACGATCCTTAAATACTCTCGATTCAAACCCTGACCCTAATAACTCTTACCCTACCCCTAACCCTAACCCTAACCCTAAATGCACTGAATTCTAACCATAACTATATCCCTAAATGTGCTTGATTCTAACGCTGAAACTAAATCATCAATTTCAACAGTAACCCTAAGCCTAAATACTCTGAATTATGACCCTAAATGCTCTCCTGACCCTAAGCCTAAGCCAAAACCTCGATTCTACCAACACAAACCCTAACCAGAATCCTAACCCAACTCCTCCCCTACCCCTAAATGCACTCAAACCCTAACCCTAACCCCAACCCTAACACTAAAAATGCGCTTGATTCTAACCCTAAACCTAACCCTATCCCTAACCCTAACACTAACCCTCGATTCTACGAAGGCTAACCCTTTACCTAACTCTAACCTTAACACTATCCTTAAATGCACTCGATTCTAACCCTCACCCTAAACATTACCCTAACCCTAACCCTAATCCTAACCCTAAATGCAGTGGATTCTAACCATAACTCTAACCCTAATGTGCTCGATTATAACCCTAACACTAAATCATCAATCTCAACATTAAGCCTAACCCTAAATGCACTGAACTCTAACCCAAAAGGCAATCCTGACCCTAAGCCTAACCCTAAACCTCGATTCTACCAACACAAACCCTAACCCGAATCCTAACCCTACTCGTATCCTTACCTCTATATGCACTCTAACCCTAACCCTAACCCAACCCCTAACACTAAAAATGCACTTGATTCTAACCCTAATCCTAACCCTAACCCTCACCCTAACACTGACCTTCGATTCTACGAAAGCTAACCCTATACCTAACTCTAACCCTAACACTATCCTTAAATGCACTCGATTCTAACCCTCACCCTAAACATAACCCTGACCCTAACCCTAATTCTAACCCTAAATGCACTGGATTCTAACCATCACTCTAACCCGAAATGAGCTCGATTCTAACCCTAACACTAAATTGACAATTTCAACACTATCCCTAAGCCCAAGTGCACTGGATTCTAACCCAAAAGCCATTCCTGACCCTAAGCCTAAGCCTAAACCTCGATTCTACCAACACAAACCTTAACCCTAATCCTAACCCTACCCCTACCACTAGCCCTAAAAGCACTTTATACCTAACCCTCACCCTAACGCTAACACTAAAACTGTGCTTGATTCTAACCCTAACACTCACCCTAAGGCTAACCCTCGATTCTACGAAAGCTAACCCTAAACCAAACTCTAACCCTAGCACTATCTTTAAATGCTCTCGATTCTAACCCTCACCCTAAACCTAACCCTAACCCTAACACTAAAAATGCTCTTGATTCTAACCCTAATCCTAACCCTAACCCTCACCCTAACACTGACCTTCGATTCTACGAAAGCTAACCCTATACCTAACTCTAACCCTAACACTATCCTTAAATGCACTCGATTCTAACCCTCACCCTAAACATAACCCTGACCCTAACCCTAATTCTAACCCTAAATGCACTGGATTCTAACCATCACTCTAACCCGAAATGAGCTCGATTCTAACCCTAACACTAAATCGACAATTTCAACACTATCCCTAAGCCTAAGTGCACTGGATTCAAACCCAAAAGCCATTCCTGACCCTAAGCCTAACCCTAAACCTCGATTGTACCAACACAAACCTCAACCCTAATCCTAACCCTACCCCTACCACTAGCCCTAAAAGCACTTTAACCCTAACCCTCACCCTAACGCTAACACTAAAACTGTGCTTGATTCTAACCCTAACCCTCACCCTAAGGCTAACCCTCGATTCTACGAAAGCTAACCCTAAACCGAACTCTAACCCTAGCACTATCTTTAAATGCTCTCGATTCTAACCCTCACCCTAAACCTAACCCTAACCCTAAACCTCACCCTAATCCTAACAATAAATGCACTGAATTCTAATCATAACTCTATCCCTAAATGTGCTTGGTTCTAACGCTAAAACTAAATCATCAATTTCAAAACTACCCTAAGCCTAAATGCTCTGAATTATGACCCAAAATGCTCTCCTGACCCTAAGCCTCAGCCAAAACCTCGAGTTTACCAACACAAACCCTAACCCTAATCCCAATCCTATCGCTACCCCTACCTCTAAATGCTCTCTAACCCTAACACTAACCCTAACCCTAACACTAAAAAGGCGCGTGATTCTAACCCCTACCCTACCCCTAACCCTAACCCTAACCCTAGCGAATTGTAACCATAACTCTAACCCTAAATGTTCTCGATTCTAACCCTAACACTAAATCGTCAATCTCATCACTAACTCTAACGCGGAATGCACTCGATTCTAACCCAAAATGCAATCCGGACCCTACGCCTAACCCTAAATCTCGATTCTACCACCAGAAACTGTAACCCTAATCTTAACCCTACTCCTACCCCTACCCCTGAATGCACTCTAATCGTAAGCCTACCCCAACCCTAATACTAAAAATGCGCTTGATTCTAAACCGAACCCGAACCCTAACCCTAACCCTAACCCTCGATTCTACGAAACCTCACCCTAAACCTAACTCTAACACTAACCTGATCCTTAAATACTCTCGATTCAAACCCTGACCCTAATAACTCTTACCCTACCCCTAACCCTAACCCTAACCCTAAATGCACTGAATTCTAACCATTACTATATCCCTAAATGTGCTTGATTCTAACGCTGAAACTAAATCATCAATTTCAACAGTAACCCTAAGCCTAAATACTCTGAATTATGACCCTAAATGCTCTCCTGACCCTAAGCCTAAGCCAAAACCTCGATTCTACCAACACAAACCCTAACCCGAATCCTAACCCAACTCCTCCCCTACCCCTAAATGCACTCAAACCCTAACCCTAACCCCAACCCTAACACTAAAAATGCGCTTGATTCTAACCCTAATCCTAACCCTAACCCTCACCCTAACACTAACCCTCGATTCTACGAAGGCTAACCCTCTACCTAACTCTAACCCTAACACTATCCTTAAATGCACTCGATTCTAACCCTCACCCTAAACATAACCCTGACCCTAACCCTAATTCTAACCCTAAATGCAGTGGATTCTAACCATAACTGTAACCCTAATGTGCTCGATTATAACCCTAACACTAAATCATCAATCTCAACATTAAGCCTAACCCTAAATGCACTCAACTCTAACCCAAAAGGCAATCCGGACCCTACGCCTAACCCTAAATCTCGATTCTACCACCAGAAACCGTAACCCTAATCCTAACCCTACTCCTAACCCTACCCCTGAATGCACTCTAATCGTAAGCCTACCCCAACCCTAATACTAAAAATGCGCTTGATTCTAAACCGAACTCGAACCCTAACCCTAACCCTAACCCTCGATTCTACGAAACCTCACCCTAAACCTAACTCTAACACTAACACGATCCTTAAATACTCTCGATTCAAACCCTGACCCTAATAACTCTTACCCTACCCCTAACCCTAACCCTAACCCTAAATGCACTGAATTCTAACCATAACTATATCCCTAAATGTGCTTGATTCTAACGCTGAAACTAAATCATCAATTTCAACAGTAACCCTAAGCCTAAATACTCTGAATTATGACCCTAAATGCTCTCCTGACCCTAAGCCTAAGCCAAAACCTCGATTCTACCAACACAAACCCTAACCAGAATCCTAACCCAACTCCTCCCCTACCCCTAAATGCACTCAAACCCTAACCCTAACCCCAACCCTAACACTAAAAATGCGCTTGATTCTAACCCTAAACCTAACCCTATCCCTAACCCTAACACTAACCCTCGATTCTACGAAGGCTAACCCTTTACCTAACTCTAACCTTAACACTATCCTTAAATGCACTCGATTCTAACCCTCACCCTAAACATTACCCTAACCCTAACCCTAATCCTAACCCTAAATGCAGTGGATTCTAACCATAACTCTAACCCTAATGTGCTCGATTATAACCCTAACACTAAATCATCAATCTCAACATTAAGCCTAACCCTAAATGCACTGAACTCTAACCCAAAAGGCAATCCTGACCCTAAGCCTAACCCTAAACCTCGATTCTACCAACACAAACCCTAACCCGAATCCTAACCCTACTCGTATCCTTACCTCTATATGCACTCTAACCCTAACCCTAACCCAACCCCTAACACTAAAAATGCACTTGATTCTAACCCTAATCCTAACCCTAACCCTCACCCTAACACTGACCTTCGATTCTACGAAAGCTAACCCTATACCTAACTCTAACCCTAACACTATCCTTAAATGCACTCGATTCTAACCCTCACCCTAAACATAACCCTGACCCTAACCCTAATTCTAACCCTAAATGCACTGGATTCTAACCATCACTCTAACCCGAAATGAGCTCGATTCTAACCCTAACACTAAATTGACAATTTCAACACTATCCCTAAGCCCAAGTGCACTGGATTCTAACCCAAAAGCCATTCCTGACCCTAAGCCTAAGCCTAAACCTCGATTCTACCAACACAAACCTTAACCCTAATCCTAACCCTACCCCTACCACTAGCCCTAAAAGCACTTTATTCCTAACCCTCACCCTAACGCTAACACTAAAACTGTGCTTGATTCTAACCCTAACACTCACCCTAAGGCTAACCCTCGATTCTACGAAAGCTAACCCTAAACCAAACTCTAACCCTAGCACTATCTTTAAATGCTCTCGATTCTAACCCTCACCCTAAACCTAACCCTAACCCTAACACTAAAAATGCTCTTGATTCTAACCCTAATCCTAACCCTAACCCTCACCCTAACACTGACCTTCGATTCTACGAAAGCTAACCCTATACCTAACTCTAACCCTAACACTATCCTTAAATGCACTCGATTCTAACCCTCACCCTAAACATAACCCTGACCCTAACCCTAATTCTAACCCTAAATGCACTGGATTCTAACCATCACTCTAACCCGAAATGAGCTCGATTCTAACCCTAACACTAAATCGACAATTTCAACACTATCCCTAAGCCTAAGTGCACTGGATTCAAACCCAAAAGCCATTCCTGACCCTAAGCCTAACCCTAAACCTCGATTGTACCAACACAAACCTCAACCCTAATCCTAACCCTACCCCTACCACTAGCCCTAAAAGCACTTTAACCCTAACCCTCACCCTAACGCTAACACTAAAACTGTGCTTGATTCTAACCCTAACCCTCACCCTAAGGCTAACCCTCGATTCTACGAAAGCTAACCCTAAACCGAACTCTAACCCTAGCACTATCTTTAAATGCTCTCGATTCTAACCCTCACCCTAAACCTAACCCTAACCCTAAACCTCACCCTAATCCTAACAATAAATGCACTGAATTCTAATCATAACTCTATCCCTAAATGTGCTTGGTTCTAACGCTAAAACTAAATCATCAATTTCAAAACTACCCTAAGCCTAAATGCTCTGAATTATGACCCAAAATGCTCTCCTGACCCTAAGCCTCAGCCAAAACCTCGAGTTTACCAACACAAACCCTAACCCTAATCCCAATCCTATCGCTACCCCTACCTCTAAATGCTCTCTAACCCTAACACTAACCCTAACCCTAACACTAAAAAGGCGCGTGATTCTAACCCCTACCCTACCCCTAACCCTAACCCTAACCCTAGCGAATTGTAACCATAACTCTAACCCTAAATGTTCTCGATTCTAACCCTAACACTAAATCGTCAATCTCATCACTAACTCTAACGCGGAATGCACTCGATTCTAACCCAAAATGCAATCCGGACCCTACGCCTAACCCTAAATCTCGATTCTACCACCAGAAACTGTAACCCTAATCTTAACCCTACTCCTACCCCTACCCCTGAATGCACTCTAATCGTAAGCCTACCCCAACCCTAATACTAAAAATGCGCTTGATTCTAAACCGAACCCGAACCCTAACCCTAACCCTAACCCTCGATTCTACGAAACCTCACCCTAAACCTAACTCTAACACTAACCTGATCCTTAAATACTCTCGATTCAAACCCTGACCCTAATAACTCTTACCCTACCCCTAACCCTAACCCTAACCCTAAATGCACTGAATTCTAACCATTACTATATCCCTAAATGTGCTTGATTCTAACGCTGAAACTAAATCATCAATTTCAACAGTAACCCTAAGCCTAAATGCTCTGAATTATGACCCAAAATGCTCTCCTGACCCTAAGCCTAAGCCAAAACCTCGATTCTACCAACACAAACCCTAACCCGAATCCTAACCCAACTCCTCCCCTACCCCTAAATGCACTCAAACCCTAACCCTAACCCCAACCCTAACACTAAAAATGCGCTTGATTCTAACCCTAATCCTAACCCTAACCCTCACCCTAACACTAACCCTCGATTCTACGAAGGCTAACCCTCTACCTAACTCTAACCCTAACACTATCCTTAAATGCACTCGATTCTAACCCTCACCCTAAACATAACCCTGACCCTAACCCTAATCCTAACCCTAAATGCAGTGGATTCTAACCATAACTCTAACCCTAATGTGCTCGATTATAACCCTAACACTAAATCATCAATCTCAACATTAAGCCTAACCCTAAATGCACTGAACTCTAACCCAAAAGGCAATCCTGACCCTAAGCCTAACCCTAAACCTCGATTCTACCAACACAAACCCTAACCCGAATCCTAACCCTACTCGTATCCTTACCTCTATATGCACTCTAACCCTAACCCTAACCCAACCCCTAACACTAAAAATGCACTTGATTCTAACCCTAATCCTAACCCTAACCCTCACCCTAACACTGACCTTCGATTCTACGAAAGCTAACCCTATACCTAACTCTAACCCTAACACTATCCTTAAATGCACTCGATTCTAACCCTCACCCTAAACATAACCCTGACCCTAACCCTAATTCTAACCCTAAATGCACTGGATTCTAACCATCACTCTAACCCGAAATGAGCTCGATTCTAACCCTAACACTAAATTGACAATTTCAACACTATCCCTAAGCCCAAGTGCACTGGATTCTAACCCAAAAGCCATTCCTGACCCTAAGCCTAAGCCTAAACCTCGATTCTACCAACACAAACCTTAACCCTAATCCTAACCCTACCCCTACCACTAGCCCTAAAAGCACTTTATTCCTAACCCTCACCCTAACGCTAACACTAAAACTGTGCTTGATTCTAACCCTAACACTCACCCTAAGGCTAACCCTCGATTCTACGAAAGCTAACCCTAAACCAAACTCTAACCCTAGCACTATCTTTAAATGCTCTCGGTTCTAACCCTCACCCTAAACCTAACCCTAACCCTAACACTAAAAATGCTCTTGATTCTAACCCTAATCCTAACCCTAACCCTCACCCTAACACTGACCTTCGATTCTACGAAAGCTAACCCTATACCTAACTCTAACCCTAACACTATCCTTAAATGCACTCGATTCTAACCCTCATCCTAAACATAACCCTGACCCTAACCCTAATTCTAACCCTAAATGCACTGGATTCTAACCATCACTCTAACCCGAAATGAGCTCGATTCTAACCCTAACACTAAATCGACAATTTCAACACTATCCCTAAGCCTAAGTGCACTGGATTGGAACCCAAAAGCCATTCCTGACCCTAAGCCTAACCCTAAACCTCGATTGTACCAACACAAACCTCAACCCTAATCCTAACCCTACCCCTACCACTAGCCCTAAAAGCACTTTAACCCTAACCCTCACCCTAACGCTAACACTAAAACTGTGCTTGATTCTAACCCTAACCCTCACCCTAAGGCTAACCCTCGATTCTACGAAAGCTAACCCTAAACCGAACTCTAACCCTAGCACTATCTTTAAATGCTCTCGATTCTAACCCTCACCCTAAACCTAACCCTAACCCTAAACCTCACCCTAATCCTAACAATAAATGCACTGAATTCTAATCATAACTCTATCCCTAAATGTGCTTGGTTCTAACGCTAAAACTAAATCATCAATTTCAAAACTACCCTAAGCCTAAATGCTCTGAATTATGACCCAAAATGCTCTCCTGACCCTAAGCCTCAGCCAAAACCTCGAGTTTACCAACACAAACCCTAACCCTAATCCCAATCCTATCGCTACCCCTACCTCTAAATGCTCTCTAACCCTAACACTAACCCTAACCCTAACACTAAAAAGGCGCGTGATTCTAACCCCTACACTACCCCTAACCCTAACCCTAACCCTAGCGAATTGTAACCATAACTCTAACCCTAAATGTTCTCGATTCTAACCCTAACACTAAATCGTCAATCTCATCACTAACTCTAACGCGGAATGCACTCGATTCTAACCCAAAATGCAATCCGGACCCTACGCCTAACCCTAAATCTCGATTCTACCACCAGAAACTGTAACCCTAATCTTAACCCTACTCCTACCCCTACCCCTGAATGCACTCTAATCGTAAGCCTACCCCAACCCTAATACTAAAAATGCGCTTGATTCTAAACCGAACCCGAACCCTAACCCTAACCCTAACCCTCGATTCTACGAAACCTCACCCTAAACCTAACTCTAACACTAACCTGATCCTTAAATACTCTCGATTCAAACCCTGACCCTAATAACTCTTACCCTACCCCTAACCCTAACCCTAACCCTAAATGCACTGAATTCTAACCATTACTATATCCCTAAATGTGCTTGATTCTAACGCTGAAACTAAATCATCAATTTCAACAGTAACCCTAAGCCTAAATGCTCTGAATTATGACCCAAAATGCTCTCCTGACCCTAAGCCTAAGCCAAAACCTCGATTCTACCAACACAAACCCTAACCCGAATCCTAACCCAACTCCTCCCCTACCCCTAAATGCACTCAAACCCTAACCCTAACCCCAACCCTAACACTAAAAATGCGCTTGATTCTAACCCTAATCCTAACCCTAACCCTCACCCTAACACTAACCCTCGATTCTACGAAGGCTAACCCTATACCTAACTCTAACCCTAACACTATCCTTAAATGCACTCGATTCTAACCCTCACCCTAAACATAACCCTGACCCTAACCCTAATCCTAACCCTAAATGCAGTGGATTCTAACCATAACTCTAACCCTAATGTGCTCGATTATAACCCTAACACTAAATCATCAATCTCAACATTAAGCCTAACCCTAAATGCACTCAACTCTAACCCAAAAGGCAATCCGGACCCTACGCCTAACCCTAAATCTCGATTCTACCACCAGAAACCGTAACCCTAATCCTAACCCTACTCCTAACCCTACCCCTGAATGCACTCTAATAGTAAGCCTACCCCAACCCTAATACTAAAAATGCGCTTGATTCTAAACCGAACCCGAACCCTAACCCTAACCCTAACCCTCGATTCTACGAAACCTCACCCGAAACCTAACTCTAACACTAACACGATCCTTAAATACTCTCGATTCAAACCCTGACCCTAATAACTCTTACCCTACCCCTACCCCTAACCCTAACCCTAAATGCACTGAATTCTAACCATAACTATATCCCTAAATGTGCTTGATTCTAACGCTGAAACTAAATCATCAATTTCAACACTAACCCTAAGCCTAAATGCTCTGAATTATGACCCAAAATGCTCTCCTGACCCTAAGCCTAACCCAAAACCTCGATTCTACCAACACAAACCCTAACCCGAATCCTAACCCAACTCCTCCCCTACCCCTAAATGCACTCAAACCCTAACCCTAACCCCAACCCTAACACTAAAAATGCGCTTGATTCTAAGCCTAATCCTAACCCTAACCCTAACCCTAACCCTAACACTAACCCTCGATTCTACGAAAGCTAACCCTATACCTAACTCTAACCCTAACACTATCCTTAAATGCACTCGATTCTAACCTTCACCCTAAACATAACCCTAACCCTAACCCTAATCCTAACCCTAAATGCACTGTATTCTAACCCTAACTCTAATCCTAATGTGCTTGATTCTAACACTAACTCTAAATCGTCAATCTGAACACAAACCCTAACCCTAAATACACTCGATTCTAACCCAAAAGGCAACCCTGACCCTAACGCTAACCCTAACCCACGATTCTACGAAAGCTAACCCTACACATAAATCTACCCCTAACACTATCCTTAAATGTACTCGATTAACCTTCACCCTGAACATAACCCTAACCCTAATCCTAACGCTAAATGCACTGGATTCTAACGATAACTCTAACCCTAAGGTGCTCGATTATAACCCTAACACTAAATCGTCAATCTCAACACTAAGCCTAACTCTAAATGTACTCGACTCTAATCCAAAAGGCAATCCTGACCCTAAGCCTAACCCTAAACCTCGATTCTACCAACACAAACCCTAACCCTATACCTAACCCTACTCCTATCCCTACTTCTATATGCACTCTAACCCTAACCCTAACCCATCCCCTAACACTAAAAATGTGCTTGATTCTAACCCTAATCCTAACCCTAACCCTAACCCTAAATTCTACGAAACCTAACCCTAAACTTAACTCTAACATTAAAACTATCCTTAAATGCTCTCGATTCTAATCCTGACCCTAATAACCCTAACCCCAACCCTAAGCCTAAATGCAGTGGATTCTAACCATAACTCTAACCCTAATGTGCTCGATTCTAAGCCTAACACTAAATCGTCAATCTCAACACTAACTGTAACCCTAAATGCACTCGATTCTAACCCAAAAGGCAATCCTGACCCTAAGCCTAAGCCTGCACCTCAATTCTGCCAACAAAAAGCCTAACCCTAATCCTAACCCTACTCCTACTCCTACACCTGAATGCCCTCTAACCCTAACCTTAACACTAAAAATGCCCTTGCTTCTAACCCTAACCCTAACCCTCGAATCTACGAAACCTCACCCTAAACCTAACTCTAACACTAACACGATCCTTAAATACTCTCGATTCAAACCCTGACCCTAATAACTCTTACCCTACCCCTAACCCTAACCCCAACACTAAATGCACTGAATTCTAACCATAACTATATCCATAAATGTGCTTGATTCTAACGCTGAAACTAAATCATCAATTTCAACAGTAACCTTAAGCCTAAACGATCTGAATTATGAACCAAAAGGCTCTCCTGACCCTAAGCCTAAGCCAAAACCTCGATTCTACCAACACAAACCCTAACCCTAATCCTAACCCGGCTCCTCCCCTACCCCTAAATGCACTCAAACCCTAACCCTAACCCCAACCCTAACACTAACCCTCGATTCTACGAAGGCTAACCCTATACCTAACTCTAACCCTAACACTATCCTTAAATGCACTCGATTCTAACCCTCACCCTAATCCTTACCCTAAATGCAGTGGATTCTAACCATAATTCTAACCCTAATGTGCTCGATTATAACCCTAACACTAAATCATCAATCTCAACATTAAGCCTAACCCTAAATGCACTCAACTCTAACCCAAAAGGCAATCCTGACCCTAAGCCTAACCCTAAACCTCGATTCCACCAACACAAACACTAACCCTAATCCTAACCCTACTCGTATCCCTACCTCTATATGCACTCTAACCCTAACCCTAACCCAACCCCTAACACTAATAATGCACTTGATTCTAACCCTAATCCTAACCTAACCCTCACCCTAACACTGACCTTCGATTCTACGAAAGCTAATCCTATACCTAACTCTAACCCTAACACTATCCTTAAATGCACTCGATTCTAACCCTCACCCTAAACATAACCCTGACCCTAACCCTAATTCTAACCCTAAATGCACTGGATTCTAACCATGACTCTAACCCGAAATAAGCTCGATTCTAACCCTAACACTAAATCGACAATTTCAAAACTATCCCTAAGCCTAAGTGCACTGGATTCTAACCCAAAAGCCATTCCTGACCCTAAGCCTAACCTTAAACCTCGATTCTACCAACACAAACCTTAACCCTAATCCTAACCCTACCCCTACCACTAGCCCTAAAAGCACTTTAACCCTCATCCTCACCCTCACCCTAACGCTAACACTAAAACAGTGCTTGATTCTAACCCTAACCCTCACCCTAAAGCTAACCCTCGATTCTACCTAAGCTAACCCTAAACCTAACTCTAACCCTAGCACTATCTTTAAATGCTCTCGATTCTAACCCTCACCCTAAACCTAACCCTAACCCTAAACCTAACCCTAATCCTAACAATAAATGCACTGAATTCTAATCATAACTCTATAACTAAATGTGCTTGGTTCTAACGCTAAAACTGAATCATCAATTTCAACTCTAACCCTAAGCCTAAATGCTCTGAATTATGACCCAAAATGCTCTCCTGACCCTAAGCCTCACCCAAAACCTCGAGTCTACCAACACAAACACTAACCCTAATCCTAATCCTATCGCTACCGCTACCTCTAAATGCTCTCCAACCCTAACACTAATCCTAACCCTAACACTAAAAAGGCGCGTGATTCTAATCCGTACCCTACCCCTAACCCTAACCCTAACCCTAGCGAATTGTAACCATAACTCTCACCCTAAATGTTCTCGATTCTAACCCTAACACTAAATCGTCAATCTCATCACTAACTCTAACCCGGAATGCACTCGATTCTAACCCAAAATGCAATCCGGACCCTACGCCTAACCCTAAATCTCGATTCTACCACCAGAAACCGTAACCCTAATCCTAAAGCTACTCCTACCCCTACCCCTGAATGCACTCTAATCGTAAGCCTACCCCAACCCTAATACTAAAAATGCGCTTGATTCTAAACCGAACCCTAACCCTAACCCTAACCCTAACCCTCGATTCTACGAAACCTCACCCTAAACCTAACTCTAACACTAACACGATCCTTAAACACTCTCGATTCAAACCCTGACCCTAATAACTCTTACCCTACTCCTAACCCTAAACCTAACCCTAAATGCACTGAATTCTAACCCATTCTAACTATATCCCTAAATGTGCTTGATTCTAACGCTGAAATTAAATCAATTTCAACAGTAACCCTAAGCCTAAATGGTCTGAATTATGACCCAAAATGCTCTCCTGACCCTAAGCCTAAGCCAAAACCTCGATTCTACCAACACAAACCCTAACCCTAATCCTAACCCAACTCCTCCCCTAGCCCTAAATGCACTCAAACACTAACCCTAACCCTAACCCTAACACTAAAAACTCGCTTGATTCTAACCCTAATCCTATCCCTAACCCTAACCCTAACACTAACCCTCGATTCTACGAAGGCTAACCCTATACCTAACTCTAACCCTAACACTATCCTTAAATGCACTCGATTCTATCCCTCACCCTAAACATAACCCTAACCCTAACCCTAATCCTAACCCTAAATGCAGTGGATTCTAACCATAACTCTAACCCTAATGTGCTCGATTATAACCCTAACACTAAATCATCAATCTCAACATTAAGCCAAACCCTAAATGCACTCAACTCTAACCCAAAAGGCAATCCTGACCCTAAGCCTAACCCTAAACCTAAATTCTACCAACACAAACCCTAACCCTAATACTAACCCTACTCCTATCCCTACCTCTATAGGCACTCTAACCCTAACCCTAACCCAACCGCTAACACTATAAATCCACTTGATTCTAACCCTAATCATAACCCTAACACTCACCCTAACACTGACCTTAGATTCTACGAAAGCTAACCCTATACCTAACTCTAACCCTAACACTATCCTCAAATGCACTCGATTCTAACCCTCACCCTAAACATAACCGTGACCCTAACCCTAATTCTAACCCTAAATGCACTGGATTCTAACCATCACTCTAACCCTAAATGAGCTCGATTCTACCCCTAACACTAAATTGACAATTTCAACACTATCCCTAAGCCTAAGTGCACTGGATTCTAATCCAAAAGCCATTCCTGACCCTAAGCCTAACCCTAAACCTCGATTCTACCAACACAAACCTTAACCCTAATCCTAACCCTACCGCTACCACTAGCCCTAAAATCACATTAACCCTAACCCTCACCCTAACGCTAACACTAAAACTGTGCCTGATTTTAACCCTAACCCTAACCCTAATCCTAACCCTAAATGCACTGGATTCTAACCATAACTCTAACCCTAATGTGCTCGATTATAACCGTAACACTAAATCGTCAATCTCAACACTAAGCCTAACCCTAAATGCACTCGACTCTAACCCAAAAGCCATTCCTGACCCTAAGCCTAACCCTAAACCTCGATTCTACCAACACAAACCTTAACCCTAATCCTAACCCTACTCCTACGCCTATCCCTAAATGTACTCTAAGCCATACCCTGATGAAAAGCAGACCACTAAAAATGTGCCTGTTTCTAACCCTAACCCTAACCCTAAGCCTAACTCTATGCCTAACCCGCGAGTCTACGAAACCTAACCCTAAACCTAGCTCTAACAATAACACTATCCTTAAATGCTCTCGATTCTAATCCTGACCCTAATAACCCTAACCCTTACCCTAAGCTTAAATATAGTGGATTCTAACCATAACTCTAACCCCAATGTGCTCGATTCTAAGTCTAACACTAAATCGTCAATCTCAACACTAACCCTAACTCTAAATGCACTCAGTTGTAACCCAAAAGGCAATCCTCACCCTACGCCTAACCCTAAACTTGAATTCTACCAACACAAACCCTAACCCTAATCCTAACCCTAACCCTACCCCAACCCCTAAATGCACTCTAACCCTACCCCTACCCCTTACACTAACCCTAACCCTAAGGAATTCTAACCAAAACTCTAACCCGAAATGTGCTCGATTCTAACCCAAACACTAAATCGTCAATTTCAACACTATCCCTAACCCTAAATGCACTCGACCCTAACCCAAAAGCCATTCCTGACCCTAAGCCTAACCCTAAACCTCGATTCTACCAACACAAACCTTAACCCTAATCCTAATCCTACTCCTACGCCTACCCCTAAATGCACTCTAAGCCATACCCTGATGAAAAGCAGACCACTAAATATGTGCCTGCTTCTAATCCTAACCCTAACCCTAAGCCTAACCTTAAGCCTAACCTTCGATTCTACGAAAACGAACGCTAAACCTAACTCTAACGCTAGTACTATCCTTAAATGCTTTCGATTTTAACCCTGACTCTCAACCGAATCCTAATCCTAACGCTAACCCTAAATGCACTGAATTCTAAGCATAACTCTCAGCCTAAATGTGCTCGATTCAAACCCTAACACTAAATCGTCAATTTGAACACTAACCCAAAGCCTAAATACACTCGATTCTGATCCAACATGCAATCCTGACCCTAAGCCTAAACCTAAGCCTCGATTCTACCAACACAAACCTTAACCGTAATCCTAACCCTATCCCTTCCACTAGCCCTAAAAGCACTTTAACCCTAAGCCTCACCCTAACGCTAACACTAAAACTGTGCTTGATTCTAACCTAACCCTCACCCTAAGACTAACCCTAAGCCTAACCCTCGATTCTACGAAAGCTAACCCTAAAGCTAACTCGAACCCTAGCACTATCCTTAATGCTCTCGATTCTAACACTGACCCTCAACCTAACCCTAACCCTAAGCCTAACCCTAAATGCACTGAATTCTAAGCATAACTCTATCCCTCAATGTGCCTGATTCAAACGCTATAACTAAATCATCAATTTCAACACTAACCCTAAACCCAAATGCTCTGAATTATGACCCAAAATGCTCTACTGACCCTAAGCCTCAACCAAAACCTCGATTCTACCAACACAAACCCTAACCATAATCCTAATCCAACTCCTCCGCTACCCCTAAATGCAGTCAAACCCTGACCCTAACCCCAACCTCAACGCTAAAAATGCTCCTGATTCTAACCATAATCCTAACCCTAACCCTCACCCTAACACTCACCTTCGATTCTACGAAAGCTAACCCTATACCTAACTCTAACCCTAACACTATCCTTAAATGCACTCGATTCTAACCCTCACGCTAAACAGAATCCTAACCCTATCAATAATCCTAACCCTAAATGCACTGGATTCTACCCATAACTCTAACCCTAATGTGCTCGATTATAACCCTAACACTAAATCGTCATTCTCAACACTAACCCTAACCCTACATGCACTCTACTCTACCCGAGAAGGAAATCCTCACCCTACGCCTAACCCTAAACCTCGATTTTACCACCACAAACCGTAAACCTAATCCTAACCCTACTCCTACCCCTACCCCTGAATGCACTCTAATCGTAAGCCTACCCCAACCCTAATACTAAAAATGCGCTTGATTCTAAACCGAACCCGAACCCTAACCCTAACTCTAACCCTCGATTTTACGAAACCTCACCCTAAACCTAACTCTAACAGTAACACGAACCTTAAATACTCTCGATTCAAACCCTGACCCTAATAACACTTACCCTACCCCTAACCCTAAGCCTAACCCTAAATGCACTGAATTCTAACCATAACTATATCCCTAAATGTGCTTGATTCTAACGCTGAAATTAAATCATCAATTTCAACAGTAACCCTAAGCCTAAATGCTCTGAATTATGACCCAAAATGCTCTCCTGACCCTAAGCCTAAGCCAAAACCTCGATTCTACCAACACAAACCCTAACCCGAATCCTAACCCAACTCCTCCCCTACCCCGAAATGCACTCAAACCCTAACCCTAACCCCAACCCTAACACTAAAAATGCGCTTGATTCTAACCCTAATCCTAACCCTAACCCCAACCCTAACACTATCCTTAAATGCACTCGATTCTAACCCTCACCCTAAACATAACCCTAACCCTCACCCTAATCCTAATCCTAAATACAGTGGATTTTAACCATAACTCTAACCCTAATGTGCTCGATTATAACCCTAACACTAAATCATCAATCTCAACATTAAGCCTAATCCTAAATGCACTCGACGCTAACCCAAAAGGCAATCCTGACCTTAAGCCTATCCCTAAACCTCGATTCTACCAACACAAACCCTACCCTAATCCGAACCCTACTCCTATCCCTACCTCTATATGCACTCTAACCCTAACCCTAACCCAACCACTAACACTAAAAATGCACTTGATTCTAACCCTAATCCTAACCCTAACCCTCACCCTAACACTGACCTTCGATTCTACGAAAGCTAACCCTATACCTAACTCTAACCCTAACACTATCCTTAAATGCACTCGATTCTAACCCTCACCCTAAACATAACCCTGACCCTAACCCTAATTCTAACCCTAAATGCACTGGATTCTAACCATCACTCTAACCCGAAATGAGCTCGATTCTAACCCTAACACTAAATCGACAATTTCAACACTATCCCTAAGCCTAAGTGCACTGGATTCTAACCCAAAAGCCATTCCTGACCCTAAGCCTAACCCTAAACCTCGATTCTACCAACACAAACCTTAACCCTAATCCTAACCCTACCCCTACCACTAGCCCTAAAAGCACTTTAACCCTAACCCTCACCCTAACGCTAACACTAAAACTGTGCTTGATTCTAACCCTAACCCTCACCCTAAGCCTAACACTAAGGCTAACCCTCGATTCTACGAAAGCTAACCCTAAACCTAACTCTAAACCTAGCACTATCTTTAAATGCTCTCGATTCTTACCCTCACCCTAAACCTAACCCTAACCCTAAACCTAACCCTTATCCTAACAATAAATGCACTGAATTCTAATCATAAATCTATCCCTAAATGTGCTTGGTTATAACGTTAAAATCTTCAATTTCAACACTAACCCTAAGCCTAAATGCTCTGAATTATGACCCAAAATGCTCTCCTGACCCTAAGCCTCACCCAAAACCTCGAGTCTACCAACATAAACCCTAACCCTAATCCTAATCCTAATCCTATCGCTACCCCTACCTCTAAATGCTCTCCAACCCTAACACTAACCCTAACCCTAACACTAAAAAGGGGCGTGAATCTAACCCCTACTCTACCCCTAACCCTAACCCTAACCCTAGCGAATTGTAACCATAACTCTAACACTAAATGTTCTCGATTCTAACCCTAACACTAAGTCGTCAATCTCATCACTAACTCTAACCCGGAATGCACTCGATTCTAACCCAAAATGCAATCCGGACCCTACGCCTAACCCTAAATCTCGATTCTACCACCAGAAACCGTAACCCTAATCCTTACCCTACTCCTACCCCTACCCATGAATGCACTTTAATCGTAAGACTACCCCAACCCTAATACTAAAAATGCGCTTGATTCTAAATCGAACCCGAACCCTAACCCTAACCCTAACCCTCGATTCTACGAAACCTCACCCTAAACCTAACTCTAACACTAACACGATCCTTAAATACTCTCGATTCAAACCCTGACCCTATGACCCTAATAACTCTTACCCTACCCCTAACCCTAACCCTAACCCTAAATGCACTGAATTCTAACCATAACTATATCCCTAAATGTGCTTGATTCTAACGCTGAAACTAAATCATCAATTTCAACAGTAACTCTAAGCCTAAATGCTCTGAATTATGACCCAAAATGCTCTCCTGACCCTAAGCCTAAGGCAAAACCTCGATTCTACCAACACAAACCCTAACCCGAATCCTAACCCAACTCCTCCCCTACCTCTATATGCACTCTAACCCCAACCCCAACCCAACCCTAACACTAAAAATGCACTTGATTCTAAGCCTAATCCTAACCCTAACCCCAACCCTAACTCTAAAAAGGCGCTTGATTCTAACTCTAATCCTAACCCTAACCCTAACCCTAACCCTAACCTTCGATTCTTCGAAAGCTAACCCTATACCTAACTCTAACCCTAACACTATCCTTAAATGCACTCGATTCTAACCCTCACCCTAAACATAACCCTAACGCTAACTCTAATCCTAACCCTAAATGCACTGGATTCTAACCATAACTCTAATCTTAATGTGCTTGATTCTAACACTAACTCTAAATCGTCAATCTCAACACTAACCCTAACCCTAAATGCAATCGATTCCAACCTAAAAGGCAATCCTGACCCTAACCCTAACCCTAATCCTCGATTCTACGAAAGATAACCCTATATATAACTCTACCCCTAACACTATCCTTAAATGCACTCCATTCTAACCCGAACACTAACCCTAATCCTAAACCTAAATGCACTGGATTCTAACCATAACTCTAACTATAATGTGCTCGATTATAACCCTAACACTAAATCGTCACTCTCAACACTAAGCCTAACCCTAAATGCATTCGACTGTAACCCAAAAGGCAATCCTGACCCTAAGCCTAACCCTAAACCTCGATTCTACCAACACAAACCCTAACCCTAATCCCAACCCTACTCCTATCCCTACCTCTATATGCACTCTAACCCCAACCCCAACCCAACCCCTAACACTAAAGATGCACTTGATTCTAACCCTAACCCTAACCCTAATCCTCACCCTAACACTGACCTTCGATTCTACGAAAGCTAACCATATACCTAACTCTAACCCTAACACTATCCTTAAATGCACTCGATTCTAACCCTCACCGTAAACATAACTCTAACCCTAACCCTAATCCGAACCCTAAATGCAGTGGATTCTAAACATAACTCTAACTATAATGTGCTCGATTATAACCCTAACACTAAATCATCAATCTCAACATTAAGCCTAACCCCAAATGCACTCAACTCTAACCCAAAAGGCAATCCTGACCCTAAGCCTAACCCAAAACCTCGATTCTACCAACACAAACCCTAACCCTAATCCTAACCCTACCCCTACCCCTACCCCTAAATGCACTCTAACCCTACCTTTACCCCTAACACTAACCCTAACCCTCACGAATTCTAACCAAAATTCTAACCCTAAATGTACTGGATTCTAACCCTAACACCAAATCGTCAATTTCAACACTAACCCTAAGCCTAAATGCTCTGAATTATGACCCATAATGCTCTCCTGACACTAAGTCTAACCCAAAACCTCGATTCTACCAACACAAATCTTAACCCTAATCCTAACCCTAACCCTACCACTAGCCCTAAAAGCACTTTAACTCTAACCCCCACCCTAACGCTAACACTAAAACTGTGCTTGATTCTAACCCTAACCCTCACCCTAAGCCTAACCCTAGATTCTACGAAACCTCACCCGAAACCTAACTCTAACCCTAGCACTATCCTTAATGCTCTCGATTCAAACCCTGACCCTAAACCTAAACCTTACCCTAACCCTAAATGCACTGAATTCTAACCATAACTATATCCCTAAATGTGCTTGATTCTAACGCTGAAACTAAATCATCAATTTCAACAGTAACCCTAAGCCTAAATGCTCTGAATTATGACCCAAAATGCTCTCCTGACCCTAAGCCTAAGCCAAAACCTCGATTCTACCAACACAAACCCTAACCCTAATCCTAACCCGGCTCCTCCCCTACCCCTAAATGCACTCAAACCCTAACCCTAACCCCAACCCTAACACTAACCCTCGATTCTACGAAGGCTAACCCTATACCTAACTCTAACCCTAACACTATCCTTAAATGCACTCGATTCTAACCCTCACCCTAATCCTTACCCTAAATGCAGTGGATTCTAACCATAATTCTAACCCTAATGTGCTCGATTATAACCCTAACACTAAATCATCAATCTCAACATTAAGCCTAACCCTAAATGCACTCAACTCTAACCCAAAAGGCAATCCTGACCCTAAGCCTAACCCTAAACCTCGATTCCACCAACACAAACACTAACCCTAATCCTAACCCTACTCGTATCCCTACCTCTATATGCACTCTAACCCTAACCCTAACCCAACCCCTAACACTAATAATGCACTTGATTCTAACCCTAATCCTAACCTAACCCTCACCCTAACACTGACCTTCGATTCTACGAAAGCTAATCCTATACCTAACTCTAACCCTAACACTATCCTTAAATGCACTCGATTCTAACCCTCACCCTAAACATAACCCTGACCCTAACCCTAATTCTAACCCTAAATGCACTGGATTCTAACCATGACTCTAACCCGAAATAAGCTCGATTCTAACCCTAACACTAAATCGACAATTTCAAAACTATCCCTAAGCCTAAGTGCACTGGATTCTAACCCAAAGCCATTCCTGACCCTAAGCCTAACCTTAAACCTCGATTCTACCAACACAAACCTTAACCCTAATCCTAACCCTACCCCTACCACTAGCCCTAAAAGCACTTTAACCCTCATCCTCACCCTCACCCTAACGCTAACACTAAAACAGTGCTTGATTCTAACCCTAACCCTCACCCTAAAGCTAACCCTCGATTCTACCTAAGCTAACCCTAAACCTAACTCTAACCCTAGCACTATCTTTAAATGCTCTCGATTCTAACCCTCACCCTAAACCTAACCCTAACCCTAAACCTAACCCTAATCCTAACAATAAATTGCACTGAATTCTAATCATAACTCTATAACTAAATGTGCTTGGTTCTAACGCTAAAACTGAATCATCAATTTCAACTCTAACCCTAAGCCTAAATGCTCTGAATTATGACCCAAAATGCTCTCCTGACCCTAAGCCTCACCCAAAACCTCGAGTCTACCAACACAAACACTAACCCTAATCCTAATCCTATCGCTACCGCTACCTCTAAATGCTCTCCAACCCTAACACTAATCCTAACCCTAACACTAAAAAGGCGCGTGATTCTAATCCGTACCCTACCCCTAACCCTAACCCTAACCCTAGCGAATTGTAACCATAACTCTAACCCTAAATGTTCTCGATTCTAACCCTAACACTAAATCGTCAATCTCATCACTAACTCTAACCCGGAATGCACTCGATTCTAACCCAAAATGCAATCGGACCCTACGCCTAACCCTAAATCTCGATTCTACCACCAGAAACCGTAACCCTAATCCTAAAGCTACTCCTACCCCTACCCCTGAATGCACTCTAATCGTAAGCCTACCCCAACCCTAATACTAAAAATGCGCTTGATTCTAAACCGAACCCTAACCCTAACCCTAACCCTAACCCTCGATTCTACGAAACCTCACCCTAAACCTAACTCTAACACTAACACGATCCTTAAACACTCTCGATTCAAACCCTGACCCTAATAACTCTTACCCTACTCCTAACCCTAAACCTAACCCTAAATGCACTGAATTCTAACCCATTCTAACTATATCCCTAAATGTGCTTGATTCTAACGCTGAAATTAAATCAATTTCAACAGTAACCCTAAGCCTAAATGCTCTGAATTATGACCCAAAATGCTCTCCTGACCCTAAGCCTAAGCCAAAACCTCGATTCTACCAACACAAACCCTAACCCTAATCCTAACCCAACTCCTCCCCTAGCCCTAAATGCACTCAAACACTAACCCTAACCCTAACCCTAACACTAAAAACTCGCTTGATTCTAACCCTAATCCTATCCCTAACCCTAACCCTAACACTAACCTCGATTCTACGAAGGCTAACCCTATACCTAACTCTAACCCTAACACTATCCTTAAATGCACTCGATTCTATCCCTCACCCTAAACATAACCCTAACCCTAACCCTAATCCTAACCCTAAATGCAGTGGATTCTAACCATAACTCTAACCCTAATGTGCTCGATTATAACCCTAACACTAAATCATCAATCTCAACATTAAGCCAAACCCTAAATGCACTCAACTCTAACCCAAAAGGCAATCCTGACCCTAAGCCTAACCCTAAACCTAAATTCTACCAACACAAACCCTAACCCTAATACTAACCCTACTCCTATCCCTACCTCTATAGGCACTCTAACCCTAACCCTAACCCAACCGCTAACACTATAAATCCACTTGATTCTAACCCTAATCATAACCCTAACACTCACCCTAACACTGACCTTAGATTCTACGAAAGCTAACCCTATACCTAACTCTAACCCTAACACTATCCTCAAATGCACTCGATTCTAACCCTCACCCTAAACATAACCGTGACCCTAACCCTAATTCTAACCCTAAATGCACTGGATTCTAACCATCACTCTAACCCTAAATGAGCTCGATTCTACCCCTAACACTAAATCGACCATTTCAACACTATCCCTAAGCCTAAGTGCACTGGATTCTAATCCAAAAGCCATTCCTGACCCTAAGCCTAACCCTAAACCTCGATTCTACCAACACAAACCTTAACCCTAATCCTAACCCTACCGCTACCACTAGCCCTAAAATCACATTAACCCTAACCCTCACCCTAACGCTAACACTAAAACTGTGCCTGATTTTAACCCTAACCCTAACCCTAATCCTAACCCTAAATGCACTGGATTCTAACCATAACTCTAACCCTAATGTGCTCGATTATAACCGTAACACTAAATCGTCAATCTCAACACTAAGCCTAACCCTAAATGCACTCGACTCTAACCCAAAAGCCATTCCTGACCCTAAGCCTAACCCTAAACCTCGATTCTACCAACACAAACCTTAACCCTAATCCTAACCCTACTCCTACGCCTATCCCTAAATGTACTCTAAGCCATACCCTGATGAAAAGCAGACCACTAAAAATGTGCCTGTTTCTAACCCTAACCCTAACCCTAAGCCTAACTCTATGCCTAACCCGCGAGTCTACGAAACCTAACCCTAAACCTAGCTCTAACAATAACACTATCCTTAAATGCTCTCGATTCTAATCCTGACCCTAATAACCCTAACCCTTACCCTAAGCTTAAATATAGTGGATTCTAACCATAACTCTAACCCCAATGTGCTCGATTCTAAGTCTAACACTAAATCGTCAATCTCAACACTAACCCTAACTCTAAATGCACTCAGTTGTAACCCAAAAGGCAATCCTCACCCTACGCCTAACCCTAAACTTGAATTCTACCAACACAAACCCTAACCCTAATCCTAACCCTAACCCTACCCCAACCCCTAAATGCACTCTAACCCTACCCCTACCCCTTACACTAACCCTAACCCTAAGGAATTCTAACCAAAACTCTAACCCGAAATGTGCTCGATTCTAACCCAAACACTAAATCGTCAATTTCAACACTATCCCTAACCCTAAATGCACTCGACCCTAACCCAAAAGCCATTCCTGACCCTAAGCCTAACCCTAAACCTCGATTCTACCAACACAAACCTTAACCCTAATCCTAATCCTACTCCTACGCCTACCCCTAAATGCACTCTAAGCCATACCCTGATGAAAAGCAGACCACTAAATATGTGCCTGCTTCTAATCCTAACCCTAACCCTAAGCCTAACCTTAAGCCTAACCTTCGATTCTACGAAAACGAACGCTAAACCTAACTCTAACGCTAGTACTATCCTTAAATGCTTTCGATTTTAACCCTGACTCTCAACCGAATCCTAATCCTAACGCTAACCCTAAATGCACTGAATTCTAAGCATAACTCTCAGCCTAAATGTGCTCGATTCAAACCCTAACACTAAATCGTCAATTTGAACACTAACCCAAAGCCTAAATACACTCGATTCTGATCCAACATGCAATCCTGACCCTAAGCCTAAACCTAAGCCTCGATTCTACCAACACAAACCTTAACCGTAATCCTAACCCTATCCCTTCCACTAGCCCTAAAAGCACTTTAACCCTAAGCCTCACCCTAACGCTAACACTAAAACTGTGCTTGATTCTAACCTAACCCTCACCCTAAGACTAACCCTAAGCCTAACCCTCGATTCTACGAAAGCTAACCCTAAAGCTAACTCGAACCCTAGCACTATCCTTAATGCTCTCGATTCTAACACTGACCCTCAACCTAACCCTAACCCTAAGCCTAACCCTAAATGCACTGAATTCTAAGCATAACTCTATCCGTCAATGTGCCTGATTCAAACGCTATAACTAAATCATCAATTTCAACACTAACCCTAAACCCAAATGCTCTGAATTATGACCCAAAATGCTCTATTGACCCTAAGCCTCAACCAAAACCTCGATTCTACCAACACAAACCCTAACCATAATCCTAATCCAACTCCTCCGCTACCCCTAAATGCAGTCAAACCCTGACCCTAACCCCAACCTCAACGCTAAAAATGCTCCTGATTCTAACCATAATACTAACCCTAACCCTCACCCTAACATTGAGCCTCGATTTTACGAAAGCTAACCCTATACCTAACTCTAACCCTAACACTATCCTTAAATGCACTCGATTCTAACCCTCACGCTAAACAGAATCCTAACCCTATCAATAATCCTAACCCTAAATGCACTGGATTCTACCCATAACTCTAACCCTAATGTGCTCGATTATAACCCTAACACTAAATCGTCATTCTCAACACTAACCCTAACCCTACATGCACTCTACTCTACCCGAGAAGGAAATCCTCACCCTACGCCTAACCCTAAACCTCGATTTTACCACCACAAACCGTAAACCTAATCCTAACCCTACTCCTACCCCTACCCCTGAATGCACTCTAATCGTAAGCCTACCCCAACCCTAATACTAAAAATGCGCTTGATTCTAAACCGAACCCGAACCCTAACCCTAACTCTAACCCTCGATTTTACGAAACCTCACCCTAAACCTAACTCTAACAGTAACACGAACCTTAAATACTCTCGATTCAAACCCTGACCCTAATAACACTTACCCTACCCCTAACCCTAAGCCTAACCCTAAATGCACTGAATTCTAACCATAACTATATCCCTAAATGTGCTTGATTCTAACGCTGAAATTAAATCATCAATTTCAACAGTAACCCTAAGCCTAAATGCTCTGAATTATGACCCAAAATGCTCTCCTGACCCTAAGCCTAAGCCAAAACCTCGATTCTACCAACACAAACCCTAACCCGAATCCTAACCCAACTCCTCCCCTACCCCGAAATGCACTCAAACCCTAACCCTAACCCCAACCCTAACACTAAAAATGCGCTTGATTCTAACCCTAATCCTAACCCTAACCCCAACCCTAACACTATCCTTAAATGCACTCGATTCTAACCCTCACCCTAAACATAACCCTAACCCTCACCCTAATCCTAATCCTAAATACAGTGGATTTTAACCATAACTCTAACCCTAATGTGCTCGATTATAACCCTAACACTAAATCATCAATCTCAACATTAAGCCTAATCCTAAATGCACTCGACGCTAACCCAAAAGGCAATCCTGACCTTAAGCCTATCCCTAAACCTCGATTCTACCAACACAAACCCTACCCTAATCCGAACCCTACTCCTATCCCTACCTCTATATGCACTCTAACCCTAACCCTAACCCAACCACTAACACTAAAAATGCACTTGATTCTAACCCTAATCCTAACCCTAACCCTCACCCTAACACTCACCTTCGATTCTACGAAAGGTAACCCTATACCTAACTCTAACCCTAACACTATCCTTAAATGCACTCGATTCTAACCCTCACCCTAAACATAACCCTGACCCTAACCCTAATTCTAACCCTAAATGCACTGGATTCTAACCATCACTCTAACCCGAAATGAGCTCGATTCTAACCCTAACACTAAATCGACAATTTCAACACTATCCCTAAGCCTAAGTGCACTGGATTCTAACCCAAAAGCCATTCCTGACCCTAAGCCTAACCCTAAACCTCGATTCTACCAACACAAACCTTAACCCTAATCCTAACCCTACCCCTACCACTAGCCCTAAAAGCACTTTAACCCTAACCCTCACCCTAACGCTAACACTAAAACTGTGCTTGATTCTAACCCTAACCCTCACCCTAAGCCTAACACTAAGGCTAACCCTCGATTCTACGAAAGCTAACCCTAAACCTAACTCTAAACCTAGCACTATCTTTAAATGCTCTCGATTCTTACCCTCACCCTAAACCTAACCCTAACCCTAAACCTAACCCTTATCCTAACAATAAATGCACTGAATTCTAATCATAAATCTATCCCTAAATGTGCTTGGTTATAACGTTAAAATCTTCAATTTCAACACTAACCCTAAGCCTAAATGCTCTGAATTATGACCCAAAATGCTCTCCTGACCCTAAGCCTCACCCAAAACCTCGAGTCTACCAACATAAACCCTAACCCTAATCCTAATCCTAATCCTATCGCTACCCCTACCTCTAAATGCTCTCCAACCCTAACACTAACCCTAACCCTAACACTAAAAAGGGGCGTGAATCTAACCCCTACTCTACCCCTAACCCTAACCCTAACCCTAGCGAATTGTAACCATAACTCTAACACTAAATGTTCTCGATTCTAACCCTAACACTAAGTCGTCAATCTCATCACTAACTCTAACCCGGAATGCACTCGATTCTAACCCAAAATGCAATCCGGACCCTACGCCTAACCCTAAATCTCGATTCTACCACCAGAAACCGTAACCCTAATCCTAACCCTACTCCTACCCCTACCCATGAATGCACTTTAATCGTAAGACTACCCCAACCCTAATACTAAAAATGCGCTTGATTCTAAATCGAACCCGAACCCTAACCCTAACCCTAACCCTCGATTCTACGAAACCTCACCCTAAACCTAACTCTAACACTAACACGATCCTTAAATACTCTCGATTCAAACCCTGACCCTATGACCCTAATAACTCTTACCCTACCCCTAACCCTAACCCTAACCCTAAATGCACTGAATTCTAACCATAACTATATCCCTAAATGTGCTTGATTCTAACGCTGAAACTAAATCATCAATTTCAACAGTAACCCTAAGCCTAAATGCTCTGAATTATGACCCAAAATGCTCTCCTGACCCTAAGCCTAAGGCAAAACCTCGATTCTACCAACACAAACCCTAACCCGAATCCTAACCCAACTCCTCCCCTACCTCTATATGCACTCTAACCCCAACCCCAACCCAACCCTAACACTAAAAATGCACTTGATTCTAAGCCTAATCCTAACCCTAACCCCAACCCTAACTCTAAAAAGGCGCTTGATTCTAACTCTAATCCTAACCCTAACCCTAACCCTAACCCTAACCTTCGATTCTTCGAAAGCTAACCCTATACCTAACTCTAACCCTAACACTATCCTTAAATGCACTCGATTCTAACCCTCACCCTAAACATAACCCTAACGCTAACTCTAATCCTAACCCTAAATGCACTGGATTCTAACCATAACTCTAATCTTAATGTGCTTGATTCTAACACTAACTCTAAATCGTCAATCTCAACACTAACCCTAACCCTAAATGCAATCGATTCCAACCTAAAAGGCAATCCTGACCCTAACCCTAACCCTAATCCTCGATTCTACGAAAGATAACCCTATATATAACTCTACCCCTAACACTATCCTTAAATGCACTCCATTCTAACCCGAACACTAACCCTAATCCTAAACCTAAATGCACTGGATTCTAACCATAACTCTAACTATAATGTGCTCGATTATAACCCTAACACTAAATCGTCACTCTCAACACTAAGCCTAACCCTAAATGCATTCGACTGTAACCCAAAAGGCAATCCTGACCCTAAGCCTAACCCTAAACCTCGATTCTACCAACACAAACCCTAACCCTAATCCCAACCCTACTCCTATCCCTACCTCTATATGCACTCTAACCCCAACCCCAACCCAACCCCTAACACTAAAGATGCACTTGATTCTAACCCTAACCCTAACCCTAATCCTCACCCTAACACTGACCTTCGATTCTACGAAAGCTAACCATATACCTAACTCTAACCCTAACACTATCCTTAAATGCACTCGATTCTAACCCTCACCGTAAACATAACTCTAACCCTAACCCTAATCCCAACCCTAAATGCAGTGGATTCTAAACATAACTCTAACTATAATGTGCTCGATTATAACCCTAACACTAAATCATCAATCTCAACATTAAGCCTAACCCCAAATGCACTCAACTCTAACCCAAAAGGCAATCCTGACCCTAAGCCTAACCCAAAACCTCGATTCTACCAACACAAACCCTAACCCTAATCCTACCCCTACCCCTACCCCTACCCCTAAATGCACTCTAACCCTACCTTTACCCCTAACACTAACCCTAACCCTCACGAATTCTAACCAAAATTCTAACCCTAAATGTACTGGATTCTAACCCTAACACCAAATCGTCAATTTCAACACTAACCCTAAGCCTAAATGCTCTGAATTATGACCCATAATGCTCTCCTGACACTAAGTCTAACCCAAAACCTCGATTCTACCAACACAAATCTTAACCCTAATCCTAACCCTAACCCTACCACTAGCCCTAAAAGCACTTTAACTCTAACCCCCACCCTAACGCTAACACTAAAACTGTGCTTGATTCTAACCCTAACCCTCACCCTAAGCCTAACCCTAGATTCTACGAAACCTCACCCGAAACCTAACTCTAACCCTAGCACTATCCTTAATGCTCTCGATTCAAACCCTGACCCTAAACCTAAACCTTACCCTAACCCTAAATGCACTGAATTCTAACCATAACTATATCCCTAAATGTGCTTGATTCTAACGCTGAAACTAAATCATCAATTTCAACAGTAACCCTAAGCCTAAATGCTCTGAATTATGACCCAAAATGCTCTCCTGACCCTAAGCCTAAGCCAAAACCTCGATTCTACCAACACAAACCCTAACCCGAATCCTAACCCAACTCCTCCCCTACCCCTAAATGCACTCAAACCCTAACCCTAACCCCAACCCTAACACTAAAAATGCGCTTGATTCTAACCCTAAACCTAACCCTATCCCTAACCCTAACACTAACCCTCGATTCTACGAAGGCTAACCCTATACCTAACTCTAACCTTAACACTATCCTTAAATGCACTCGATTCTAACCCTCACCCTAAACATAACCCTAACCCTAACCCTAATCCTAACCCTAAATGCAGTGGATTCTAACCATAACTCTAACCCTAATGTGCTCGATTATAACCCTAACACTAAATCATCAATCTCAACATTAAGCCTAACCCTAAATGCACTGAACTCTAACGCAAAAGGCAATCCTGACCCTAAGCCTAACCCTAAACCTCGATTCTACCAACACAAACCCTAACCCTAATCCTAACCCTACTCCTATCCCTACCTCTATATGCACTCTAACCCTAACCCTAACCTAACCCCTAACACTAAAAATGCACTTGATTCTAACCCTAATCCTAACCCTAACCCTCACCCTAAAACTGACCTTCGATTCTACGAAAGCTAACCCTATACCTAACTCTAACCCTAACACTATCCTTAAATGCACTCGATTCAAACCCTCACCCTAAACATAACCCTGACCCTAACCCTAATTCTAACCCTAAATGCACTGGATTCTAACCATCACTCTAACCCGAAATGAGCTCGATTCTAACCCTAACACTAAATCGACAATTTCAACACTATCCCTAAGCCTAAGTGCACTGGATTCTAACCCAAAAGCCATTCCTGACCCTAAGCCTAACGCTAAACCTCGATTCTACCAACACAAACCTTAACCCTAACCCTCACCCTAACGCTAACACTAAAACTGTGCTTGATTCTAACCCTAACCCTCACCCTAAGGCTAACCCTCGATTCTACGAAAGCTAACCCTAAACCGAACTCTAACCATAGCACTATCTTTAAATGCTCTCGATTCTAACCCTCACCCTAAACCTAACCCTAACCCTAAACCTAACCCTAATCCTAACAATAAATGCACTGAATTCTAATCATAACTCTATCCCTAAATGTGCTTGGTTCTAACGCTAAAACTAAACCATCAATTTCAACACTAACCCTAAGCCTAAATGCTCTGAATTATGACCCAAAATGCTCTCCTGACCCTAAGCCTCACCCAAAACCTCGAGTCTACCAACACTAACCCTAACCCTAATCCTAATCCTATCGCTACCCCTACCTCTAAATGCTCTCTAACCCTAACACTAACCCTAACCCTAACACTAAAAAGGCGCGTGATTCTAACCCCCACCCTACCCCTAACCCTAACCCTAACCCTAGCGAATTGTAACCATAACTCTAACACTAAATGTTCTCGATTCTAACCCTAACACTAAATCGTCAATCTCATCACTAACTCTAACGCGGAATGCACTCGATTCTAACCCAAAATGCAATCCGGACCCTACGCCTAACCCTAAATCTCGATTCTACCACCAGAAACCGTAACCGTAATCCTAACCCTACTCCTACCCCTACCCCTGAATGCACTCTAATCGTAAGCCTACCCCAACCCTAATACTAAAAATGCGCTTGATTCTAAACCGAACCCGAACCCTAACCCTAACCCTAACCCTCGATTCTACGAAACCTCACCCTAAACCTAACTCTAACACTAACCTGATCCTTAAATACTCTCGATTCAAACCCTGACCCTAATAACTCTTACCCTACCCCTAACCCTAACCCTAACCCTAACCCTAAATGCACTGAATTCTAACCATAACTATATCCCTAAATGTGCTTGATTCTAACGCTGAAACTAAATCATCAATTTCAACAGTAACCCTAAGCCTAAATACTCTGAATTATGACCCAAAATGCTCTCCTGACCCTAAGCCTAAGGCAAAACCTCGATTCTACCAACACAAACCCTAACCCGAATCCTAACCCAACTCCTCCCCTACCTCTATATGCACTCTAACCCCAACCCCAACCCAACCCTAACACTAAAAATGCACTTGATTCTAAGCCTAATCCTAACCCTAACCCCAACCCTAACTCTAAAAAGGCGCTTGATTCTAACTCTAATCCTAACCCTAACCCTAACCCTAACCCTAACCTTCGATTCTTCGAAAGCTAACCCTATACCTAACTCTAACCCTAACACTATCCTTAAATGCACTCGATTCTAACCCTCACCCTAAACATAACCCTAACGCTAACTCTAATCCTAACCCTAAATGCACTGGATTCTAACCATAACTCTAATCTTAATGTGCTTGATTCTAACACTAACTCTAAATCGTCAATCTCAACACTAACCCTAACCCTAAATGCAATCGATTCCAACCTAAAAGGCAATCCTGACCCTAACCCTAACCCTAATCCTCGATTCTACGAAAGATAACCCTATATATAACTCTACCCCTAACACTATCCTTAAATGCACTCCATTCTAACCCGAACACTAACCCTAATCCTAAACCTAAATGCACTGGATTCTAACCATAACTCTAACTCTAATGTGCTCGATTATAACCCTAACACTAAATCATCAATCTCAACATTAAGCCTAACCCTAAATGCACTCAACTCTAACCCAAAAGGCAATCCGGACCCTACGCCTAACCCTAAATCTCGATTCTACCACCAGAAACCGTAACCCTAATCCTAACCCTAGTCCTAACCCTACCCCTGAATGCACTCTAATCGTAAGCCTACCCCAACCCTAATACTAAAAATGCGCTTGATTCTAAACCGAACCCGAACCCTAACCCTAACCCTAACCCTCGATTCTACGAAACCTCACCTGAAACCTAACTCTAACACTAACACGATCCTTAAATACTCTCGATTCAAACCCTGACCCTAATAACTCTTACCCTACCCCTAACCCTAACCCTAACCCTAAATGCACTGAATTCTAACCATAACTATATCCCTAAATGTGCTTGATTCTAACGCTGAAACTAAATCATCAATTTTAACAGTAACCCTAAGCCTAAATACTCTGAATTATGACCCAAAATGCTCTCCTGACCCTAAGCCTAAGCCAAAACCTAGATTCTACCAACACAAACCCTAACCAGAATCCTAACCCAACTCCTCCCCTACCCCTAAATGCACTCAAACCCTAACCCTAACCCCAACCCTAACACTAAAAATGCGCTTGATTCTAACCCTAAACCTAACCCTATCCCTAACCCTAACACTAACCCTCGATTCTACGAAGGCTAACCCTTTACCTAACTCTAACCTTAACACTATCCTTAAATGCACTCGTCGATTCTAACCCTCACCCTAAACATAACCCTAACACTAACCCTAATCCTAACCCTAAATGCAGTGGATTCCTAACCATAACTCTAACCCTAATGTGCTCGATTATAACCCTAACACTAAATCATCAATCTCAACATTAAGCCTAACCCTAAATGCACTCAACTCTAACCCAAAAGGCAATCCTGACCCTAAGCCTAACCCTAAACCTCGATTCTACCAACACAAACCCTAACCCTAATCCTAACCCTACTCCTATCCCTACCTCTATATGCACTCTAACCCTAACCCTAACCCAACCCCTAACACTAAAAATGCACTTGATTCTAACCCTAATCCTAACCCTAACCCTCACCCTAACACTCACCTTCGATTCTACGAAAGCTAACCCTTATACCTAACTCTAACCCTAACACTATCCTTAAATGCACTCGATTCTAACCTCACCCTAAACATAACCCTGACCCTAACCCTAATTCTAACCCTAAATGCACTGGATTCTAACCATCACTCTAACCCGAAATGAGCTCGATTCTAACCCTAACACTAAATCGACAATTTCAACACTATCCCTAAGCCTAAGTGCACTGGATTCTAACCAAAAGCCATTCCTGACCCTAAGCCTAACCCTAAACCTCGATTCTACCAACACAAACCTTAACCCTAATCCTAACCCTACCCCTACCACTAGCCCTAAAAGCACTTTAACCCTAACCCTCACCCTAACGCTAACACTAAAACTGTGCTTGATTCTCACCCTAACCCTCACCCTAAGGCTAACCCTCGATTCTACGAAAGCTAACCCTAAACCGAACTCTAACCCTAGCACTATCTTTAAATGCTCTCGATTCTAACCCTCACCCCTAAACCTAATCCTAACCCTAAACCTAACCCTAATCCTAATAATAAATGCACTGAATTCTAATCATAACTCTATCCCTAAATGTGCTTGGTTCTAACGCTAAAACTAAATCATCAATTTCAACACTAACCCTAAGCCTAAATGCTCTGAATTATGACCCAAAATGCTCTCCTGACCCTAAGCCTCACCCAAAACCTCGAGTCTACCAACACAAACCCTAACCCTAATCCTAATCCTATCGCTACCCCTACCTCTAAATGCTCTCTAACCCTAACCCTAACCCTAACGCTAACACTAAAAAGGCGCGTGATTCTAACCCCTAGCCTACCCCTAACCCTAACCCTAACCCTAGCGAATTGTAACCATAACTCTAACCCTAAATGTTCTCGATTCTAACCCTAACACTAAATCGTCAATCTCATCACTAACTCTAACGCGGAATGCACTCGATTCTAACCCAAAATGCAATCCGGACCCTACGCCTATCCCTAAATCTCGATTCTACCACCAGATAAACCGTAACCGTAATCCTAACCCTACTCCTACCCCTACCCCTGAATGCACTCTAATCGTAAGCCTACCCCAACCCTAATACTAAAAAATGCGCTTGATTCTAAACCGAACCCGAACCCTAACCCTAACCCTAACCCTCGATTCTACGAAACCTCACCCGAAACCTAACTCTAACACTAACACGACCCTTAAATACTCTCGATTCAAACCCTGACCCTAATAACTCTTACCCTACCCCTAACCCTAACCCTAACCCTAAATGCACTGAATTCTAACCATAACTATATCCCTAAATGTGCTTGATTCTAACGCTGAAACTAAATCATCAATTTCAACAGTAACCCTAAGCCTAAATGCTCTGAATTATGACCCAAAATGCTCTCCTGACCCTAAGCCTAAGCCAAAACCTCGATTCTACCAACACAAACCCTAACCCGAATCCTAACCCAAACTCCTCCCCTACCCCTAAATGCACTCAAACCCTAACCCTAACCCCAACCCTAACACTAAAAATGCGCTTGATTCTAACCCTAAACCTAACCCTATCCCTAACCCTAACACTAACCCTCGATTCTACGAAGGCTAACCCTATACCTAACTCTAACCTTAACATTATCCTTAAATGCACTCGATTCTAACCCTCACCCTAAACATAACCCTAACCCTAACCCTAATCCTAACCCTAAATGCAGTGGATTCTAACCATAACTCTAACCCCTAATGTGCTCGATTATAACCCTAACACTAAATCATCAATCTCAACATTAAGCCTAACCCTAAATGCACTGAACTCTAACCCAAAAGGCAATCCTGACCCTAAGCCTAACCCTAAACCTCGATTCTACCCACACAAACCCTAACCCTAATCCTAACCCTACTCCTATCCCTACCTCTATATGCACTCTAACCCTAACCCTAACCCAACCCCTAACACTAAAAATGCACTTGATTCTAACCCTAATCCTAACCCCTAACCCCTCACCCTAAAACTGACCTTCGATTCTACGAAAGCTAACCCTATACCTAACTCTAACCCTAACACTATCCTTAAATGCACTCGATTCTAACCCTCACCCTAAACATAACCCTGACCCTAACCCTAATTCTAACCCTAAATGCACTGGATTCTAACCATAACTATATCCCTAAATGTGCTTGATTCTAACGCTGAAACTAAATCATCAATTTTACAGTAACCCTAAGCCTAAATACTCTGAATTATGACCCAAAATGCTCTCCTGACCCTAAGCCTAAGCCAAAACCTAGATTCTACCAACACAAACCCTAACCAGAATCCTAACCCAACTCCTCCCCTACCCCTAAATGCCACTCAAACCCTAACCCTAACCCAACCCTAACACTAAAAATGCGCTTGATTCTAACCCTAAACCTGTAACCCTATCCCTAACCCTAACACTAAACCCTCGATTCTACGAAGGCTAACCCTTTACCTAACTCTAACCTTAACACTATCCTTAAATGCACTCGATTCTAACCCTCACCCTAAACATAACCCCTAACACTAACCCTAAATGCAGTGGATTCTAACCATAACTCTAACCCTAATGTGCTCGATTACAACCCTAACACTAAATCATCAATCTCAACATTAAGGCCTAACCCTAAATGCACTCAACTCTAACCCAAAAGGCAATCCTGACCCTAAGCCTAACCCTAAACCTCGATTCTACCAACACAAACCCTAACCCTAAATCCTAACCCTACTCCTATCCCTACCTCTATATGCACTCTAACCCTAACCCTAACCCAACCCCTAACACTAAAAATGCACTTGATTCTAACCCTAATCCTAACCCTAACCCTCACCCTAACACTCACCTTCGATTCTACGAAAGCTAACCTATACCTAACCTCTAACCCTAACACTATCCTTAAATGCACTCGATTCTAACCCCTCACCCTAAACATAACCCTGACCCTAACCCTAATTCTAACCCTAAATGCACTGGATTCTAACCATCACTCTAACCCGAAATGAGCTCGATTCTAACCCTAACACTAAATCGACAATTTCAACACTATCCCTAAGCCTAAGTGCACTGGATTCTAACCCAAAAGCCATTCCTGACCCTAAGCCTAACCCTAAACCTCGATTCTACCAACACAAACCTTAACCCTAATCCTAACCCTACCCCTACCACTAGCCCTAAAAGCACTTTAACCCTAACCCTCACCCTAACGCTAACACTAAAACTGTGCTTGATTCTAACCCTAACCCTCACCCTAAGCCTAACACTAAGGCTTACCCTCGATTCTACGAAAGCTAACCCTAAACCTAACTCTAAACCTAGCACTATCTTTAAATGCTCTCGATTCTTACCCTCACCCTAAACCTAACCCTAACCCTAAACCTAACCCTTATCCTAACAATAAATGCACTGAATTCTAATCATAAATCTATCCCTAAATGTGCTTGGTTATAACGTTAAAATCTTCAATTTCAACACTAACCCTAAGCCTAAATGCTCTGAATTATGACCCAAAATGCTCTCCTGACCCTAAGCCTCACCCAAAACCTCGAGTCTACCAACATAAACCCTAACCCTAATCCTAATCCTAATCCTATCGCTACCCCTACCTCTAAATGCTCTCCAACCCTAACACTAACCCTAACCCTAACACTAAAAAGGGGCGTGAATCTAACCCCTACTCTACCCCTAACCCATAACCCTAGCGAATTGTAACCATAACTCTAACACTAAATGTTCTCGATTCTAACCCTAACACTAAGTCGTCAATCTCATCACTAACTCTAACCCGGAATGCACTCGATTCTAACCCCAAAATGCAATCCGGACCCTACGCCTAACCCTAAATCTCGATTCTACCACCAGAAAACCGTAACCCTAATCCTAACCCTACTCCCTACCCCCTACCCATGAATGCACTTTAATCGTAAGACTACCCCAACCCTAATACTAAAAATGCGCTTGATTCTAAATCGAACCCGAACCCCTAACCCTAACCCTAACCCTCGATTCTACGAAACCTCACCCTAAACCTAACTCTAACACTAACACGATCCTTAAATACTCTCGATTCAAACCCTGACCCTATGACCCTAATAACTCTTACCCTACCCCTAACCCTAACCCTAACCCTAAATGCACTGAATTCTAACCATAACTATATCCCTAAATGTGCTTGATTCTAACGCTGAAACTAAATCATCAATTTCAACAGTAACCCTAAGCCTAAATGCTCTGAATTATGACCCAAAATGCTCTCCTGACCCTAAGCCTAAGGCAAAAACCTCGATTCTACCAACACAAACCCTAACCCCGAATCCTAACCCAACTCCTCCCCTACCTCTATATGCACTCTAACCCCAACCCCAACCCAACCTAACACTAAAAATGCACTTGATTCTAAGCCTAAT
>NW_027325286.1:0-41571 GCF_028372415.1 Notamacropus eugenii | reverse complement strand
CCAGCATCGAGGGTTTGGCTTAAGGTTAGGCTTAGGCTTAGTGTTAGGGTTAGAATCAGGCGCATATTTAGTGTTCTGGTTTTCGTTAGGGTACGGCTTAGAGTGCATTTAGGGTAGGGGTAGGAGTAGGGTGAGGATTAGGGTTAAGGTTTGTGTTGGTAGAATAGAGGTTTAGGGTTAGGCTTAGGGTCAGGAATGGCTTTTGGGTTAGAGTCGAGTGCATTTAGGGGTTAGGGATAGTGTTGAAATTGACGATTTAGTGTTTGGGTTAGAATCGAGCACATTTAGGTTTAGAGTTGTGGTTAGAATTCGTTAGGGTTACGGTTAGTGTTAGGGGTAGGGGTAGGATTAGAGTGCATTTAGGGTAGGGGTAGGGGTAGGGTTAGGATTAGGGTTAGGGTTTGTGTTGGTAGAATCGAAGTTTAGGGGTTAGGCGTTGGCGAGGATTGCCTTTTGGGTTACAACTGAGTGCATTTAGAGTTAGGGTTAGTGTTGAGATTGACGATTTAGTGTTAGACTTAGAATCGAGCACATTAGGGTTAGAGTTATGGTTAGAATCCACTATATTTAAGCTTAGGGTTAGGGTTAGGGTTATTAGGGTCAGGATTAGAATCGAGAGCATTTAAGGATAGTGTTAGGGTTAGAGTTAGGTTTAGGGTTAGATTTCGTCGAATTGAGGGTTAGGGTTAGGGTTAGGATAGAATCAAGGGCATTTTAGTGTTAGGGGTTGGGTCAGGGTTAGGGTTAGAGTGCATATAGAGGTAGGGATAGGAGTAGGGTTGGGATTAGGGTTAGGGTTTGTGTTGGTAGAATCGAGGTTTAGGGTTAGGCTTAGGGTCAGGATTGCCTTTTGGGTTAGAGTCGAGTGCATTTAGGGTTAGGCTTAGTGTTGAGATTGACGATTTAGTGTTAGGGTTATAATCGAGCACATTAGGGTTAGAGTTATGGTTAGAATCCAGTGCATTTAGGGTTAGGATTAGGGATAGGGTTAGGTTTATGTTTAGGGTGCGGGTTAGAATCGAGTGCTTTTAAGGATAGTGTTAGGGTTAGAGTTAGGTATAGGGTTAGCTTTCGTAGAATCGAGGGTCAGTGTTAGGGTGAGGGTTAGGGTTAGGATTAGGGTTAGACTCAGGAGCATTTTTAGCGTTAGGGTTGGGGGTTAGGGTCAGGGTTTGAGTGCATTTAGGGGTAGGGGAGGAGTTGGGTTAGGATTAGGGTTAGGGTTGTGTTGGTAGAATCGAGGTTTTGGTTTAGGCTTAGGGTCAGGAGAGCATTTTGGGTCATAATTCAAAGCATTTGGGCTTAGGCTTAAGTGTTGAAATTGATGATTTAGTTATAGCGTTCGAATCAGGCACATTTAGGGATAGAGTTATGATTAGAATTCAGTGCATTTAGGGTTAGGGTTAGGGTTAGGGTTAGGTTTAGGGTCAGGGTTAGAATCGAGAGCATTAAGGATAGTGCTAGGGTTAGAGTTAGGTTTAGGGTTAGCTTTCGTAGAATCGAGGGTTAGGCTTAGGGTTAGGCTTAGGGTGAGAGTTAGGGTTAGAATCAAGCACAGTTTTAGTGTTAGCGTTAGGGTGAGGGTTAGGGTTAAAGTGCTTTTAGGGCTAGTGGAAGGATAGGGTTAGGATTAGGGTTAAGTTTTGTGTTGGTAGAATCGAGGTTTAGGTTTAGGCTTAGGGTCAGGATTGCATTTTGGATCAGAATCGAGTGTATTTAGGCTTTGGGTTAGTGTTCAAATTGACGATTTAGTGTTAGGGTTTGAATCGAGCACATTTAGGGTGAGAGTTATGCTTAGAATTCAGTGCATTAGGGTTAGCGTTAGGGTTAGGGTTAGGTTGAGGGTCAGGGTTAAAATCGAGAGCCTTTAAGGATAGTGCTAGGGTTAGACTTAGGTTTAACGTTCGCTTCGTAGCATCGAGGGTTAGGCTTAAGGTTAGGCTTAGGCTTAGTGTTAGGGTTAGAATCAGGCGCATTTTTAGTGTTCTGGTTTTCGTTAGGGTACGGCTTAGAGTGCATTTAGGGTAGGGGTAGGAGTAGGGTGAGGATTAGGGTTAAGGTTTGTGTGGTAGAATCGAGGTTTAGGGTTAGGCTTAGGGTCAGGAATGGCTTTTGGGTTAGAGTCGAGTGCATTTAGGGGTTAGGGATAGTGTTGAAATTGACGATTACGTGTTTGGGTTCGAATCGAGCACATTTAGGGTTAGAGTTGTGTTTAGAATTCGTTAGGGTTAGGGTTAGTGTTAGCGGTAGGGGTAGGATTAGAGTGCATTTAGGGGTAGGGGTAGGGGTAGGGTTAGGATTAGGGTTAGGGTTTGTGTTGGTAGAATCGAAGTTTAGGGTTAGGCGTTGGGTGCAGGATTGCCTTTTGGGTTACAACTGAGTGCATTTAGAGTTAGGGTTAGTGTTGAGATTGACGATTTAGTGTTAGACTTAGAATCGAGCACATTAGGGTTAGAGTTATGGTTAGAATCCACTATATTTAAGCTTAGGGTTAGGGTTAGGGTTATTAGGGTCAGGATTAGAATCGAGAGCATTTAAGGATAGTGTTAGGGTTAAAGTTAGGTTTAGGGTTAGGTTTCGTCGAATTGAGGGTTAGGTTTAGAGTTAGGGATAGAATCAAGCGCATTTTTAGTGTTAGGGGTTGGGTCAGGGTTAGGGTTAGAGTGCATATAGAGTCAGGGATAGGAGTAAGGTTGGGATTAGGGTTAGGGTTTGTGTTGGTAGAATCGAGGTTTAGGGTTAGGCTTAGGGTCAGGATTGCCTTTTGGGTTAGAGTCGAGTGCATTTAGGGTTAGCTTAGTGTTGAGATTGACGATTTAGTGTTAGGGTTATAATCGAGCACATTAGGGTTAGAGTTATGGTTAGAATCCAGTGCATTTAGGGTTAGGATTAGGGATAGGGTTAGGTTTATGTTTAGGGTGCGGGTTAGAATCGAGTGCTTTTTAAGGATAGTGTTAGGGTTAGAGTTAGGTATAGGGTTAGCTTTCGTAGAATCGAGGGTCAGTGTTAGGGTGAGGGTTAGGGTTAGGATTAGGGTTAGACTCAGGAGCATTTTTAGCGTTAGGGTTGGGGTTAGGGTCAGGGTTTGAGTGCATTTAGGGGTAGGGGAGGAGTTGGGTTCGGATTAGGGTTAGGGTTTGTGTTGGTAGAATCGAGGTTTTGGTTTAGGCTTAGGGTCAGGAGAGCATTTTGGGTCATAATTCAGAGCATTTGGGCTTAGGTTAGGGTTAGTGTTGAAATTGATGATTTAGTTATAGCGTTCGAATCAGGCACATTAGGGATAGAGTTATGATTAGAATTCAGTGCATTTAGGGTTAGGGTTAGGGTTAGGTTTAAGGTCAGGGTTAGAATCGAGAGCATTAAGGATAGTGCTAGGGTTAGAGTTAGGTTTAGGTTAGCTTTCGTAGAATCGAGGTTAGGCTTAGGGTTAGGCTTAGGGTGAGAGTTAGGGTTAGAATCAAGCACAGTTTTAGTGTTAGCGTTAGGGTGAGGGTTAGGGTTAAAGTGCTTTTAGGGCTAGTGGAAGGGATAGGGTTAGGATTAGGGTTAAGTTTTGTGTTGGTAGAATCGAGGTTTAGGTTTAGGCTTAGGGTCAGGATTGCATTTTGGATCAGAATCGAGTGTATTTAGGCTTTGGGTTAGTGTTCAAATTGACGATTTAGTGTTAGGGTTTGAATCGAGCACATTTAGGGTGAGAGTTATGCTTAGAATTTCAGTGCATTTAGAGGTTAGCGTTAGGGTTAGAGTTAGGTTGAGGGTCAGGGTTAAAATCGAGAGCATTTAAGGATAGTGCTAGGTTTAGACTTAGGTTTAGCGTTCGCTTTCGTAGCATCGAGGGTTTGGCTTAAGGTTAGGCTTAGGCTTAGTGTTAGGGTTAGAATCAGGCGCATTTTTAGTGTTCTGGTTTTCGTTAGGGTACGGCTTAGAGTGCATTTAGGGTAGGGGTAGGAGTAGGGTGAGGATTAGGGTTAAGGTTTGTGTTGGTAGAATAGAGGTTTAGGGTTAGGCTTAGGGTCAGGAATGGCTTTTGGGTTAGAGTCGAGTGCATTTAGGGTTAGGGATAGTGTTGAAATTGACGATTACGTGTTTGGGTTCGAATCGAGCACATTTAGGGTTAGAGTTGTGTTGAGAATTCGTTAGGGTTAGGGTTAGTGTTAGCGATAGGGGTAGGATTAGAGTGCATTTAGGGGTAGGGTAGGGGTAGGGTTAGGATTAGGGTTAGGGTTTGTGTTGGTAGAATCGAAGTTTAGGGTTAGGCGTTGCGTGAGGATTGCCTTTTGGGTTACAACTGAGTGCATTTAGAGTTAGGGTTAGTGTTGAGATTGACGATTTAGTGTTAGACTTAGAATCGAGCACATTAGGGTTAGAGTTATGGTTAGAATCCACTATATTTAAGCTTAGGGTTAGGGTTAGGGTTATTAGGGTTAGGATTAGAATCGAGAGCATTAAGGATAGTGTTAGGGTTAGAGTTAGGTTTAGGGTTAGGTTTCGTCGATTGAGGGTTAGGGTTAGGGTTAGGGATAGAATCAAGCGCATTTTAGTGTTAGGGGTTGGGTCAGGGTTAGGGTTAGAGTGCATATAGAGGTAGGGATAGGAGTAGGGTTGGGATTAGGGTTAGGGGTTTGTGTTGGTAGAATCGAGGTTTAGGGTTAGGCTTAGGGTCAGGATTGCCTTTTGGGTTAGAGTCGAGTGCATTTAGGGTTAGGCTTAGTGTTGAGATTGACGATTTAGTGTTAGGGTTATAATCGAGCACATTAGGGTTAGAGTTATGGTTAGAATCCAGTGCATTTAGGGTTAGGATTAGGGATAGGGTTAGGTTTATGTTTAGGGTGCGGGTTAGAATCGAGTGCTTTTAAGGATAGTGTTAGGGTTAGAGTTAGGTATAGGGTTAGCTTTCGTAGAATCGAGGGTCAGTGTTAGGGTGAGGGTTAGGGTTAGGATTAGGGTTAGACTCAGGAGCATTTTTAGCGTTAGGGTTGGGGTTAGGGTCAGGGTTTGAGTGCATTTAGGGGGTAGGGGAGGAGTTGGGTTAGGATTAGGGTTAGGGTTTGTGTTGGTAGAATCGAGGTTTTGGTTGAGGCTTAGGGTCAGGAGAGCATTTTGGGTCATAATTCAAAGCATTTGGGCTTAGGCTTAGTGTTGAAATTGATGATTTAGTTATAGCGTTCGAATCAGGCACATTTAGGGATAGAGTTATGATTAGAATTCAGTGCATTTAGGGTTAGGGTTAGGTTTAGGGTTAGGTTTAGGGTCAGGGTTAGAATCGAGAGCATTAAGGATAGTGCTAGGGTTAGAGTTAGGTTTAGGGTTAGCTTTCGTAGAATCGAGGGTTAGGCTTAGGGTTAGGCTTAGGGTGAGAGTTAGGGTTAGAATCAAGCACAGTTTTAGTGTTAGCGTTAGGGTGAGGGTTAGGGTTAAAGTGCTTTTAGGGCTAGTGGAAGGGATAGGGTTAGGATTAGGGTTAAGTTTTGTGTTGGAAGAATCGAGGTTTAGGTTTAGGCTTAGGGTCAGGATTGCATTTTGGATCAGAATCGAGTGTATTTAGGCTTTGGGTTAGTGTTCAAATTGACGATTTAGTGTTAGGGTTTGAATCGAGCACATTTAGGGTGAGAGTTATGCTTAGAATTCAGTGCATTTAGGGTTAGCGTTAGGGTTAGGGTTAGGTTGAGGGTCAGGGTTAAAATCGAGAGCCTTTAAGGATAGTGCTAGGGTTAGACTTAGGTTTAACGTTCGCTTTCGTAGCATCGAGGGTTAGGCTTAAGGTTAGGCTTAGGCTTAGTGTTAGGGTTAGAATCAGGCGCATTTTTAGTGTTCTGGTTTTCGTTAGGGTACGGCTTAGAGTGCATTTAGGGTAGGGGTAGGAGTAGGGTGAGGATTAGGGTTAAGGTTTGTGTTGGTAGAATCGAGGTTTAGGGTTAGGCTTCGGGTCAGGAATGGCTTTTGGGTTAGAGTCGAGTGCATTTAGGGTTAGGGATAGTGTTGAAATTGACGATTACGTGTTTGGGTTCGAATCGAGCACATTTAGGGTTAGAGTTGTGTTTAGAATTCGTTAGGGTTAGGGTTAGTGTTAGCGGTAGGGGTAGGATTAGAGTGCATTTAGGGGTAGGGGTAGGGGTAGGGTTAGGATTAGGGTTAGGGTTTGTGTTGGTAGAATCGAAGTTTAGGGTTAGGCGTTGGGTGAGGATTGCCTTTTGGGTTACAACTGAGTGCATTTAGAGTTAGGGTTAGTGTTGAGATTGACGATTTAGTGTTAGACTTAGAATCGAGCACATTAGGGTTAGAGTTATGGTTAGAATCCACTATATTTAAGCTTAGGGTTAGGGTTAGGGTTATTAGGGTCAGGATTAGAATCGAGAGCATTTAAGGATAGTGTTAGGGTTAAAGTTAGGTTTAGGGTTAGGTTTCGTCGAATTGAGGGTTAGGTTTAGAGTTAGGGATAGAATCAAGCGCATTTTTAGTGTTAGGGGTTGGGTCAGGGTTAGGGTTAGAGTGCATATAGAGTCAGGGATAGGAGTAAGGTTGGGATTAGGGTTAGTGTTTGTGTTGGTAGAATCGAGGTTTAGGGTTAGGCTTAGGGTCAGGATTGCCTTTTGGGTTAGAGTCGAGTGCATTTAGGGTTAGGCTTAGTGTTGAGATTGACGATTTAGTGTTAGGGTTATAATCGAGCACATTAGGGTTAGAGTTATGGTTAGAATCCAGTGCATTTAGGGTTAGGATTAGGGATAGGGTTAGGTTTATGTTTAGGGTGCGGGTTAGAATCGAGTGCTTTTAAGGATAGTGTTAGGGTTAGAGTTAGGTATAGGGTTAGCTTTCGTAGAATCGAGGGTCAGTGTTAGGGTGAGGGTTAGGGTTAGGATTAGGGTTAGACTCAGGAGCATTTTTAGCGTTAGGGTTGGGGTTAGGGTCAGGGTTTGAGTGCATTTAGGGGTAGGGGAGGAGTTGGGTTAGGATTAGGGTTAGGGTTTGTGTTGGTAGAATCGAGGTTTTGGTTTAGGCTTAGGGTCAGGAGAGCATTTTGGGTCATAATTCAAAGCATTTGGGCTTAGGCTTAGTGTTGAAATTGATGATTTAGTTATAGCGTTCGAATCAGGCACATTTAGGGATAGAGTTATGATTAGAATTCAGTGCATTTAGGGTTAGGGTTAGGTTTAGGGTTAGGTTTAGGGTCAGGGTTAGAATCGAGAGCATTAAGGATAGTGCTAGGGTTAGAGTTAGGTTTAGGGTTAGCTTTCGTAGAATCGAGGGTTAGGCTTAGGGTTAGGCTTAGGGTGAGAGTTAGGGTTAGAATCAAGCACAGTTTTAGTGTTAGCGTTAGGGTGAGGGTTAGGGTTAAAGTGCTTTTAGGGCTAGTGGAAGGGATAGGGTTAGGATTAGGGTTAAGTTTTGTGTTGGAAGAATCGAGGTTTAGGTTTAGGCTTAGGGTCAGGATTGCATTTTGGATCAGAATCGAGTGTATTTAGGCTTTGGGTTAGTGTTCAAATTGACGATTTAGTGTTAGGGTTTGAATCGAGCACATTTAGGGTGAGAGTTATGCTTAGAATTCAGTGCATTTAGGGTTAGCGTTAGGGTTAGGGTTAGGTTGAGGGTCAGGGTTAAAATCGAGAGCCTTTAAGGATAGTGCTAGGGTTAGACTTAGGTTTAACGTTCGCTTTCGTAGCATCGAGGGTTAGGCTTAAGGTTAGGCTTAGGCTTAGTGTTAGGGTTAGAATCAGGCGCATTTTTAGTGTTCTGGTTTTCGTTAGGGTACGGCTTAGAGTGCATTTAGGGTAGGGGTAGGAGTAGGGTGAGGATTAGGGTTAAGGTTTGTGTTGGTAGAATCGAGGTTTAGGGTTAGGCTTCGGGTCAGGAATGGCTTTTGGGTTAGAGTCGAGTGCATTTAGGGTTAGGGATAGTGTTGAAATTGACGATTACGTGTTTGGGTTCGAATCGAGCACATTTAGGGTTAGAGTTGTGGTTAGAATTCGTTAGGGTTAGGGTTAGTGTTAGCGGTAGGGGTAGGATTAGAGTGCATTTAGGGGTAGGGGTAGGGGTAGGGTTAGGATTAGGGTTAGGGTTTGTGTTGGTAGAATCGAAGTTTAGGGTTAGGCGTTGGGTGAGGATTGCCTTTTGGGTTACAACTGAGTGCATTTAGAGTTAGGGTTAGTGTTGAGATTGACGATTTAGTGTTAGACTTAGAATCGAGCACATTAGGGTTAGAGTTATGGTTAGAATCCACTATATTTAAGCTTAGGGTTAGGGTTAGGGTTATTAGGGTCACGATTAGAATCGAGAGCATTTAAGGATAGTGTTAGGGTTAAAGTTAGGTTTAGGGTTAGGTTTCGTCGAATTGAGGGTTAGGTTTAGAGTTAGGGATAGAATCAAGCGCATTTTTAGTGTTAGGGGTTGGGTCAGGGTTAGGGTTAGAGTGCATATAGAGTCAGGGATAGGAGTAAGGTTGGGATTAGGGTTAGTGTTTGTGTTGGTAGAATCGAGGTTTAGGGTTAGGCTTAGGGTCAGGATTGCCTTTTGGGTTAGAGTCGAGTGCATTTAGGGTTAGGCTTAGTGTTGAGATTGACGATTTAGTGTTAGGGTTATAATCGAGCACATTAGGGTTAGAGTTATGGTTAGAATCCAGTGCATTTAGGGTTAGGATTAGGGATAGGGTTAGGTTTATGTTTAGGGTGCGGGTTAGAATCGAGTGCTTTTAACGATAGTGTTAGGGTTAGAGTTAGGTATAGGGTTAGCTTTCGTAGAATCGAGGGTCAGTGTTAGGGTGAGGGTTAGGGTTAGGATTAGGGTTAGACTCAGGAGCATTTTTAGCGTTAGGGTTGGGGTTAGGGTCAGGGTTTGAGTGCATTTAGGGGTAGGGGAGGAGTTGGGTTAGGATTAGGGTTAGGGTTTGTGTTGGTAGAATCGAGGTTTTGGTTTAGGCTTAGGGTCAGGAGAGCATTTTGGGTCATAATTCAGAGCATTTGGGCTTAGGGTTAGTGTTGAAATTGATGATTTAGTTATAGCGTTCGAATCAGGCACATTTAGGGATAGAGTTATGATTAGAATTCAGTGCATTTAGGGTTAGGGTTAGGGTTAGGTTTAAGGTCAGGGTTAGAATCGAGAGCATTAAGGATAGTGCTAGGGTTAGAGTTAGGTTTAGGGTTAGCTTTCGTAGAATCGAGGGTTAGGCTTAGGGTTAGGCTTAGGGTGAGAGTTAGGGTTAGAATCAAGCACAGTTTTAGTGTTAGCGTTAGGGTGAGGGTTAGGGTTAAAGTGCTTTTAGGGCTAGTGGAAGGGATAGGGTTAGGATTAGGGTTAAGTTTTGTGTTGGTAGAATCGAGGTTTAGGTTTAGGCTTAGGGTCAGGATTGCATTTTGGATCAGAATCGAGTGTATTTAGGCTTTGGGTTAGTGTTCAAATTGACGATTTAGTGTTAGGGTTTGAATCGAGAACATTTAGGGTGAGAGTTATGCTTAGAATTCAGTGCATTTAGGGTTAGCGTTAGGGTTAGAGTTAGGTTGAGGGTCAGGGTTAAAATCGAGAGCATTTAAGGATAGTGCTAGGTTTAGACTTAGGTTTAGCGTTCGCTTTCGTAGCATCGAGGGTTTGGCTTAAGGTTAGGCTTAGGCTTAGTGTTAGGGTTAGAATCAGGCGCATTTTTAGTGTTCTGGTTTTCGTTAGGGTACGGCTTAGAGTGCATTTAGGGTAGGGTTAGGAGTAGGGTGAGGATTAGGGTTAAGGTTTGTGTTGGTAGAATAGAGGTTTAGGGTTAGGCTTAGGGTCAGGAATGGCTTTTGGGTTAGAGTCGAGTGCATTTAGGGTTAGGGATAGTGTTGAAATTGACGATTTAGTGTTTGGGTTAGAATCGAGCACATTTAGGTTTAGAGTTGTGGTTAGAATTCGTTAGGGTTACGGTTAGTGTTAGGGGTAGGGGTAGGATTAGAGTGCATTTAGGGGTAGGGGTAGGGGTAGGGTTAGGATTAGGGTTAGGGTTTGTGTTGGTAGAATCGAAGTTTAGGGTTAGGCGTTGGGCGAGGATTGCCTTTTGGGTTACAACTGAGTGCATTTAGAGTTAGGGTTAGTGTTGAGATTGACGATTTAGTGTTAGACTTAGAATCGAGCACATTAGGGTTAGAGTTATGGTTAGAATCCACTATATTTAAGCTTAGGGTTAGGGTTAGGGTTATTAGGGTCAGGATTAGAATCGAGAGCATTAAAGGATAGTGTTAGGGTTAGAGTTAGGTTTAGGGTTAGGTTTCGTCGAATTGAGGGTTAGGGTTAGGGTTAGGAATAGAATCAAGGGCATTTTAGTGTTAGGGGTTGGGTCAGGGTTAGGGTTAGAGTGCATATAGAGGTAGGGATAGGAGTAGGGTTGGGATTAGGGTTAGCGTTTGTGTTGGTAGAATCGAGGTATAGGGTTAGGCTTAGGGTCAGGATTGCCTTTTGGGTTAGAGTCGAGTGCATTTAGGGTTAGGCTTAGTGTTGAGATTGACGATTTAGTGTTAGGGTTATAATCGAGCACATTAGGGTTAGAGTTATGGTTAGAATCCAGTGCATTTAGGGTTAGGATTAGGGATAGGGTTAGGTTTATGTTTAGGGTGCGGGTTAGAATCGAGTGCTTTTAAGGATAGTGTTAGGGTTAGAGTTAGGTATAGGGTTTGCTTTCGTAGAATCGAGGGTCAGTGTTAGGGTGAGGGTTAGGGTTAGGATTAGGGTTAGAATCAGGAGCATTTTTAGCGTTAGGGTTGGGGTTAGGGTCAGGGTTTGAGTGCATTTAGGGAGAGGGGAGGAGTTGGGTTAGGATTGGGGTTAGGGTTTGTGTTGGTAGAATCGAGGTTTTGGTTTCGGCTTAGGGTCAGGAGAGCATTTTGGGTCATAATTCAGAGCATTTGGGCTTAGGCTTAGTGTTGAAATTGATGATTTAGTTATAGCGTTCGAATCAGGCACATTTAGGGATAGAGTTATGATTAGAATTCAGTGCATTTAGGGTTAGGGTTAGGGTTAGGGGTAGGTTTAGGGTCAGGGTTAGAATCGAGAGCATTAAGGATAGTGCTAGGGTTAGAGTTAGGTTTAGGGTTAGCTTTCGTAGAATCGAGGGTTAGGCTTAGGGTTAGGCTTAGGGTGAGAGTTAGGGTTAGAATCAAGCACAGTTTTAGTGTTAGCGTTAGGGTGAGGGTTAGGGTTAAAGTGCTTTTAGGGCTAGTGGAAGGGATAGGGTTAGGATTAGGGTTAAGTTTTGTGTTGGTAGAATCGAGGTTTAGGTTTAGGCTTAGGGTCAGGATTGCATTTTGGATCAGAATCGAGTGTATTTAGGCTTTGGGTTAGTGTTCAAATTGACGATTTAGTGTTAGGGTTTGAATCGAGCACACTTAGGGTTAGAGTTATGCTTAGAATTCAGTGCATTTAAGGTTAGCGTTAGGGTTAGGGTTAGGTTGAGGGTCAGGGTTAAAATCGAGAGCACTGAAGGATAGTGCTAGGGTTAGACTTAGGTTTAGCGTTCGCTTTCGTAGCATCGAGGGTTAGGCTTAAGGTTAGGCTTAGGCTTAGTGTTAGGGTTAGAATCAGGCGCATTTTTAGTGTTCTGGTTTTCGTTAGGGTACGGCTTAGAGTGCATTTAGGGTAGGGGTAGGAGTAGGGTGAGGATTAGGGTTAAGGTTTGTGTTGGTAGAATCGAGGTTTAGGGTTAGGCTTAGGGTCAGGAATGGCTTTTGGGTTAGAGTCGAGTGCATTTAGGGTTAGGGATAGTGTTGAAATTGACGATTACGTGTTTGGGTTCGAATCGAGCACATTTAGGGTTAGAGTTGTGGTTAGAATTCGTTAGGGTTAGGGTTAGTGTTAGCGGTAGGGGTAGGATTAGAGTGCATTTAGGGGTAGGGGTAGGGGTAGGGTTAGGATTAGGGTTAGGGTTTGTGTTGGTAGAATCGAAGTTTAGGGTTAGGCGTTGGGTGAGGATTGCCTTTTGGGTTACAACTGAGTGCATTTAGAGTTAGGGTTAGTGTTGAGATTGACGATTTAGTGTTAGACTTAGAATCGAGCACATTAGGGTTAGAGTTATGGTTAGAATCCACTATATTTAAGCTTAGGATTAGGGTTAGGGTTATTAGGGTCAGGATTAGAATCGAGAGCATTTAAGGATAGTGTTAGGGTTAGAGTTAGGTTTAGGGTTAGGTTTCGTCGAATTGAGGGTTAGGGTTAGGGTTAGGGATAGAATCAAGCGCATTTTAGTGTTAGCGGTTGGGTCAGGGTTAGGGTTAGAGTGCATATAGAGGTAGGGATAGGAGTAGGGTTGGGATTAGGGTTAGGGTTTGTGTTGGTAGAATCGAGGTTTAGGGTTAGGCTTAGGGTCAGGATTGCCTTTTGGGTTAGAGTCGAGTGCATTTAGGGTTAGGCTTAGTGTTGAGATTGACTATTTAGTGTTAGGGTTATAATCGAGCACATTAGGGTTAGAGTTATGGTTAGAATCCAGTGCATTTAGGGTTAGGATTAGGGATAGGGTTAGGTTTATGTTTAGGGTGCGGGTTAGAATCGAGTGCTTTTAACGATAGTGTTAGGGTTAGAGTTAGGTATAGGGTTAGCTTTCGTAGAATCGAGGGTCAGTGTTAGGGTGAGGGTTAGGGTTAGGATTAGGGTTAGACTCAGGAGCATTTTTAGCGTTAGGGTTGGGGTTAGGGTCAGGGTTTGAGTGCATTTAGGGGTAGGGGAGGAGTTGGGTTAGGATTAGGGTTAGGGTTTGTGTTGGTAGAATCGAGGTTTTGGTTTAGGCTTAGGGTCAGGAGAGCATTTTGGGTCATAATTCAGAGCATTTGGGCTTAGGCTTAGTGTTGAAATTGATGATTTAGTTATAGCGTTCGAATCAGGCACATTTAGGGATAGAGTTATGATTAGAATTCAGTGCATTTAGGGTTAGGGTTAGGGTTAGGGTTAGGTTTAGGGTCAGGGTTAGAATCGAGAGCATTAAGGATAGTGCTAGGGTTAGAGTTAGGTTTAGGGTTAGCTTTCGTAGAATCGAGGGTTAGGCTTAGGGTTAGGCTTAGGGTGAGAGTTAGGGTTAGAATCAAGCACAGTTTTAGTGTTAGCGTTAGGGTGAGGGTTAGGGTTAAAGTGCTTTTAGGGCTAGTGGAAGGGATAGGGTTAGGATTAGGGTTAAGTTTTGTGTTGGTAGAATCGAGGTTTAGGTTTAGGCTTAGGGTCAGGATTGCATTTTGGATCAGAATCGAGTGTATTTAGGCTTTGGGTTAGTGTTCAAATTGACGATTTAGTGTTAGGGTTTGAATCGAGCACACTTAGGGTTAGAGTTATGCTTAGAATTCAGTGCATTTAAGGTTAGCGTTAGGGTTAGGGTTAGGTTGAGGGTCAGGGTTAAAATCGAGAGCACTGAAGGATAGTGCTAGGGTTAGACTTAGGTTTAGCGTTCGCTTTCGTAGCATCGAGGGTTAGGCTTAAGGTTAGGCTTAGGCTTAGTGTTAGGGTTAGAATCAGGCGCATTTTTAGTGTTCTGGTTTTCGTTAGGGTACGGCTTAGAGTGCATTTAGGGTAGGGGTAGGAGTAGGGTGAGGATTAGGGTTAAGGTTTGTGTTGGTAGAATAGAGGTTTAGGGTTAGGCTTAGGGTCAGGAATGGCTTTTGGGTTAGAGTCGAGTGCATTTAGGGTTAGGGATAGTGTTGAAATTGACGATTACGTGTTTGGGTTCGAATCGAGCACATTTAGGGTTAGAGTTGTGGTTAGAATTCGTTAGGGTTAGGGTTAGTGTTAGCGGTAGGGGTAGGATTAGAGTGCATTTAGGGGTAGGGGTAGGGGTAGGGTTAGGTTTAGGGTTAGGGTTTGTGTTGGTAGAATCGAAGTTTAGGGTTAGGCGTTGGGTGCGGATTGCCTTTTGGGTTACAACTGAGTGCATTTAGAGTTAGGGTTAGTGTTGAGATTGACGATTTAGTGTTAGACTTAGAATCGAGCACATTAGGGTTAGAGTTATGGTTAGAATCCACTATATTTAAGCTTAGGATTAGGGTTAGGGTTATTAGGGTCAGGATTAGAATCGAGAGCATTTAAGGATAGTGTTAGGGTTAGAGTTAGGTTTAGGGTTAGGTTTCGTCGAATTGAGGGTTAGGGTTAGGGTTAGGGATAGAATCAAGCGCATTTTAGTGTTAGCGGTTGGGTCAGGGTTAGGGTTAGAGTGCATATAGAGGTAGGGATAGGAGTAGGGTTGGGATTAGGGTTAGGGTTTGTGTTGGTAGAATCGAGGTTTAGGGTTAGGCTTAGGGTCAGGATTGCCTTTTGGGTTAGAGTCGAGTGCATTTAGGGTTAGGCTTAGTGTTGAGATTGACTATTTAGTGTTAGGGTTATAATCGAGCACATTAGGGTTAGAGTTATGGTTAGAATCCAGTGCATTTAGGGTTAGGATTAGGGATAGGGTTAGGTTTATGTTTAGGGTGCGGGTTAGAATCGAGTGCTTTTAAGGATAGTGTTAGGGTTAGAGTTAGGTATAGGGTTAGCTTTCGTAGAATCGAGGGTCAGTGTTAGGGTGAGGGTTAGGGTTAGGATTAGGGTTAGACTCAGGAGCATTTTTAGCGTTAGGGTTGGGGTTAGGGTCAGGGTTTGAGTGCATTTAGGGGTAGGGGAGGAGTTGGGTTAGGATTAGGGTTAGGGTTTGTGTTGGTAGAATCGAGGTTTTGGTTTAGGCTTAGGGTCAGGAGAGCATTTTGGGTCATAATTCAGAGCATTTGGGCTTAGGCTTAGTGTTGAAATTGATGATTTAGTTATAGCGTTCGAATCAGGCACATTTAGGGATAGAGCTATGATTAGAATTCAGTGCATTTAGGGTTAGGGTTAGGGTTAGGGTTAGGTTTAGGGTCAGGGTTAGAATCGAGAGCATTAAGGATAGTGCTAGGGTTAGAGTTAGGTTTAGGGTTAGCTTTCGTAGAATCGAGGGTTAGGCTTAGGGTTAGGCTTAGGGTGAGAGTTAGGGTTAGAATCAAGCACAGTTTTAGTGTTAGCGTTAGGGTGAGGGTTAGGGTTAAAGTGCTTTTAGGGCTAGTGGAAGGGATAGGGTTAGGATTAGGGTTAAGTTTTGTGTTGGTAGAATCGAGGTTTAGGTTTAGGCTTAGGGTCAGGATTGCATTTTGGATCAGAATCGAGTGTATTTAGGCTTTGGGTTAGTGTTCAAATTGACGATTTAGTGTTAGGGTTTGAATCGAGCACATTTAGGGTTAGAGTTATGCTTAGAATTCAGTGCATTTAGGGTTAGCGTTAGGGTTAGGGTTAGGTTGAGGGTCAGGGTTAAAATCGAGAGCCTTTAAGGATAGTGCTAGGTTTAGACTTAGGTTTAACGTTCGCTTTCGTAGCATCGAGGGTTAGGCTTAAGGTTAGGCTTAGGCTTAGTGTTAGGGTTAGAATCAGGCGCATTTTTAGTGTTCTGGTTTTCGTTAGGGTACGGCTTAGAGTGCATTTAGGGTAGGGGTAGGAGTAGGGTGAGGATTAGGGTTAAGGTTTGTGTTGATAGAATCGAGGTTTAGGGTTAGGCTTAGGGTCCGGAATGGCTTTTGGGTTAGAGTCGAGTGCATTTAGGGTTAGGGATAGTGTTGAAATTGACGATTACGTGTTTGGGTTCGAATCGAGCACATTTAGGGTTAGAGTTGTGGTTAGAATTCGTTAGGGTTAGGGTTAGTGTTAGCGGTAGGGGTAGGATTAGAGTGCATTTAGGGGTAGGGGTAGGGGTAGGGTTAGGATTAGGGTTAGGGTTTGTGTTGGTAGAATCGAAGTTTAGGGTTAGGCGTTGGGTGAGGATTGCCTTTTGGGTTACAACTGAGTGCATTTAGAGTTAGGGTTAGTGTTGAGATTGACGATTTAGTGTTAGACTTAGAATCGAGCACATTAGGGTTAGAGTTATGGTTAGAATCCACTATATTTAAGCTTAGGATTAGGGTTAGGGTTATTAGGGTCAGGATTAGAATCGAGAGCATTTAAGGATAGTGTTAGGGTTAGAGTTAGGTTTAGGGTTAGGTTTCGTCGAATTGAGGGTTAGGGTTAGGGTTAGGGATAGAATCAAGCGCATTTTAGTGTTAGGGGTTGGGTCAGGGTTAGGGTTAGAGTGCATATAGAGGTAGGGATAGGAGTAGGGTTGGGATTAGGGTTAGGGTTTGTGTTGGTAGAATCGAGGTTTAGGGTTAGGCTTAGGGTCAGGATTGCCTTTTGGGTTAGAGTCGAGTGCATTTAGGGTTAGGCTTAGTGTTGAGATTGACTATTTAGTGTTAGGGTTATAATCGAGCACATTAGGGTTAGAGTTATGGTTAGAATCCAGTGCATTTAGGGTTAGGATTAGGGATAGGGTTAGGTTTATGTTTAGGGTGCGGGTTAGAATCGAGTGCTTTTAAGGATAGTGTTAGGTTTAGAGTTAGGTATAGGGTTAGCTTTCGTAGAATCGAGGGTCAGTGTTAGGGTGAGGGTTAGGGTTAGGATTAGGGTTAGACTCAGGAGCATTTTTAGCGTTAGGGTTGGGGTTAGGGTCAGGGTTTGAGTGCATTTAGGGGTAGGGGAGTAGTTGGGTTAGGATTAGGGTTAGGGTTTGTGTTGGTAGAATCGAGGTTTTGGGTTAGGCTTAGGGTCAGGAGAGCATTTTGGGTCATAATTCAGAGCATTTGGGCTTAGGGTTAGTGTTGAAATTGATGATTTAGTTATAGCGTTAGAATCAGGCACATTTAGGGATAGAGTTATGATTAGAATTCAGTGCATTTAGGGTTAGGGTTAGGGTTAGGGTTAGGTTTAGGGTCAGGGTTAGAATGGAGAGCATTAAGGATAGTGCTAGGGTTAGAGTTAGGTTTAGGGTTAGCTTTCGTAGAATCGAGGGTTAGGCTTAGGGTTAGACTTAGGGTGAGGGTTAGGGTTAGAATCAAGCACAGCTTTAGTGTTAGCGTTAGGGTGAGGATTAGGGTTAAAGTGCTTTTAGGGCTATTGGAAGGGATAGGGTTAGGATTAGGGTTAAGGTTTGTGTTGGTAGAATCGAGGTTTAGGTTTAGGCTTAGGGTCAGGATTGCATTTTGGATCAGAATCGAGTGTATTTAGGCTTTGGGTTAGTGTTCAAATTGCCGATTTAGTGTTAGGGTTTGAATCGAGCACATTTAGGGTTAGAGTTATGCTTAGAATTCAGTGCATTTAGGGTTAGCGTTAGGGATAGTGTTAGGTTTAGGGTCAGGGTTAGAATCGAGAGCATTTAAGGATAGTGCTAGGGTTAGAGGTAGGTTTAGAGTTCGCTTTCGTAGAATCGAGGGTTAGGCTTAAGGTTAGGCTCAGGGTTAGGGTTAGGGTTAGAATCAGGCACATTTTTAATGGTCTGCTTTTCATCAGGGTATGGCTTAGAGTGCATTTAGGGGTAGGCGTAGGAGTAGGGTTAGGATTAGGGTTAAGGTTTGTGTTGTTTAGAATCGAGGTTTAGGGTTAGGCTTCGGGTCAGGAATGGCTTTTGGGTTAGAGTCGAGTGCATTTAGGGTTAGGGATAGTGTTGAAATTGACGATTTAGTGTTTGGGTTAGAATCGAGCACATTTAGGGTTAGAGTTGTGGTTAGAATTCGTTAGGGTTAGGGTTAGTGTAAGGGGTAGGGGTAGGGTTAGAGTGCATTTAGGGGTAGGGGTCGGGGTAGGGTTAGGGTTAGGGTTAGGGTGTGTGTTGGTAGAATCGAAGTTTAGGGTTAGGCGTAGGGTGAGGATTGCCTTTTGAGTTACAACTCAGTGCATTTAGAGTTAGGGTTAGTGTTGAGATTGATGATTTAGTGTTAGACTTCGAATCGAGCACATTAGGGTTAGAGTTATGGTTAGAATCCACTATATATAAGCTTAGGATTAGGGTTAGGGTTATTAGGGTCAGGATTAGAATCGAGAGCATTTAAGGATAGTGTTAGGATGAGAGTTAGGTTTAGGGTTAGGTTTCGTAGAATTGAGGGTTAGGGTTAGGGTTAGGGTTAGGGTTAGGGTTAGGGATAGAATCAAGCGCATTTTTAGTGTTAGGGGATGGGTCAGGGTTAGGGTTAGAGTGCATACAGTGGTAGGGATAGGAGGAGGGTTGGGATTAGGGTTCGGGTTTGTGTTGGTAGAATCGAGGTTTAGGGTTAGGCTTAGGGTCAGGATTGCTTTTTTGGTTAGATTCGAGTACATTTAGGGGTAGGCTTAGTGTTGAGATTGACGATTTAGTGTTAGGGTTATAATCGAGCACATTAGGGTTAGAGTTATGGTTAGAATCCAGTGCATTTAGGCTTAGGATTAGGGATAGGGTTAGGTTTATGTTTAGGGTGAGGGATAGAATCGAGTGCATTTAAGGATAGTGTTAGGGTTAGAGTGAGGTATAGGGGTAGCTTTCGTAGAATCGAGGTTCAGTGTTAGGGTGAGGGTTAGGGTTAGGATTAGGGTTAGAATCAGGAGCATTTTTAGCGTTAGGGTTGGGGTTAGGGTCAGAGTTTGAGTGCATTTAGGGGTAGGGGAGGAGTTGGGTTAGGATTAGGGTTAGGGTTTGTGTTGGTAGAATCGAGGTTTTGGGTTAGGCTTAGGGTCAGGAGAGCATTTTGGGTCATAATTCAGAGCATTTGGGCTTAGGGTTAGTGTTGAAATTGATGATTTAGTTATAGCGTTAGAATCAGGCACATTTAGGGATAGAGTTATGATTAGAATTCAGTGCATTTAGGGTTAGGGTTAGGGTTAGGGTTAGGTTTAGGGTCAGGGTTAGAATGGAGAGCATTAAGGATAGTGCTAGGGTTAGAGTTAGGTTTAGGGTTAGCTTTCGTAGAATCGAGGGTTAGGCTTAGGGTTAGACTTAGGGTGAGGGTTAGGGTTAGAATCAAGCACAGCTTTAGTGTTAGCGTTAGGGTGAGGATTAGGGTTAAAGTGCTTTTAGGGCTAGTGGAAGGGATAGGGTTAGGATTACGGTTAAGGTTTGTGTTGGTAGAATCGAGGTTTAGGTTTAGGCTTAGGGTCAGGATTGCATTTTGGATCAGAATCGAGTGTATTTAGGCTTTGGGTTAGTGTTCAAATTGCCGATTTAGTGTTAGGGTTTGAATCGAGCACATTTAGGGTTAGAGTTATGCTTAGAATTCAGTGCATTTAGGGTTAGCGTTAGGGATAGTGTTAGGTTTAGGGTCAGGGTTAGAATCGAGAGCATTTAAGGATAGTGCTAGGGTTAGAGTTAGGTTTAGAGTTCGCTTTCGTAGAATCGAGGGTTAGGCTTAAGGTTAGGTTCAGGGTTAGGGTTAGGGTTAGAATCAGGCACATTTTTAATGGTCTGCTTTTCATCAGGGTATGGCTTAGAGTGCATTTAGGGGTAGGCGTAGGAGTAGGGTTAGGATTAGGGTTAAGGTTTGTGTTGTTTAGAATCGAGGTTTAGGGTTAGGCTTCGGGTCAGGAATGGCTTTTGGGTTAGAGTCGAGTGCATTTAGGGTTAGGGATAGTGTTGAAATTGACGATTTAGTGTTTGGGTTAGAATCGAGCACATTTAGGGTTAGAGTTGTGGTTAGAATTCGTTAGGGTTAGGGTTAGTGTAAGGGGTAGGGGTAGGGTTAGAGTGCATTTAGGGGTAGGGGTCGGGGTAGGGTTAGGGTTAGGGTTAGGGTGTGTGTTGGTAGAATCGAAGTTTAGGGTTAGGCGTAGGGTGAGGATTGCCTTTTGAGTTACAACTCAGTGCATTTAGAGTTAGGGTTAGTGTTGAGATTGATGATTTAGTGTTAGACTTCGAATCGAGCACATTAGGGTTAGAGTTATGGTTAGAATCCACTATATATAAGCTTAGGATTAGGGTTAGGGTTATTAGGGTCAGGATTAGAATCGAGAGCATTTAAGGATAGTGTTAGGATGAGAGTTAGGTTTAGGGATAGGTTTCGTAGAATTGAGGGTTAGGGTTAGGGTTAGGGTTAGGGTTAGGGATAGAATCAAGCGCATTTTTAGTGTTAGGGGATGGGTCAGGGTTAGGGTTAGAGTGCATACAGTGGTAGGGATAGGAGGAGGGTTGGGATTAGGGTTAGGGTTTGTGTTGGTAGAATCGAGGTTTAGGGTTAGGCTTAGGGTCAGGATTGCTTTTTTGGTTAGATTCGAGTACATTTAGGGGTAGGCTTAGTGTTGAGATTGACGATTTAGTGTTAGGGTTATAATCGAGCATATTAGGGTTAGAGTTATGGTTAGAATCCAGTGCATTTAGGCTTAGGATTAGGGATAGGGTTAGGTTTATGTTTAGGGTGAGGGATAGAATCGAGTGCATTTAAGGATAGTGTTAGGGTTAGAGTGAGGTATAGGGGTAGCTTTCGTAGAATCGAGGTTCAGTGTTAGGGTGAGGGTTAGGGTTAGGGTTAGGGTTAGAATCAGGAGCATTTTTAGCGTTAGGGTTGGGGTTAGGGTCAGGGTTTGAGTGCATTTAGGGGTAGGGGAGGAGTTGGGTTAGGATTAGGGTTAGGGTTTATGTTGGTAGAATCGAGGTTTTGGTTTAGGCTTAGGGTCAGGAGAGCATTTTGGGTCATAATTCAGAGCATTTGGGCTTAGGGTTAGTGTTGAAATTGATGATTTAGTTATAGCGTTAGAATCAGGCACATTTAGGGATAGAGTTATGATTAGAATTCAGTGCATTTAGGGTTAGGGTTAGGGTTAGGGTTAGGTTTAGGGTCAGGGTTAGAATGGAGAGCATTAAGGATAGTGCTAGGGTTAGAGTTAGGTTTAGGGTTAGCTTTCGTAGAATCGAGGGTTAGGCTTAGGGTTAGACTTAGGGTGAGGGTTAGGGTTAGAATCAAGCACAGCTTTAGTGTTAGCGTTAGGGTGAGGATTAGGGTTAAAGTGCTTTTAGGGCTAGTGGAAGGGATAGGGTTAGGATTACGGTTAAGGTTTGTGTTGGTAGAATCGAGGTTTAGGTTTAGGCTTAGGGTCAGGATTGCATTTTGGATCAGAATCGAGTGTATTTAGGCTTTGGGTTAGTGTTCAAATTGCCGATTTAGTGTTAGGGTTTGAATCGAGCACATTTAGGGTTAGAGTTATGCTTAGAATTCAGTGCATTTAGGGTTAGCGTTAGGGATAGTGTTAGGTTTAGGGTCAGGGTTAGAATCGAGAGCATTTAAGGATAGTGCTAGGGTTAGAGGTAGGTTTAGAGTTCGCTTTCGTAGAATCGAGGGTTAGGCTTAAGGTTAGGCTCAGGGTTAGGGTTAGGGTTAGAATCAGGCACATTTTTAATGGTCTGCTTTTCATCAGGGTATGGCTTAGAGTGCATTTAGGGGTAGGCGTAGGAGTAGGGTTAGGATTAGGGTTAAGGTTTGTGTTGTTTAGAATCGAGGTTTAGGGTTAGGCTTCGGGTCAGGAATGGCTTTTGGGTTAGAGTCGAGTGCATTTAGGGTTAGGGATAGTGTTGAAATTGACGATTTAGTGTTTGGGTTAGAATCGAGCACATTTAGGGTTAGAGTTGTGGTTAGAATTCGTTAGGGTTAGGGTTAGTGTAAGGGGTAGGGGTAGGGTTAGAGTGCATTTAGGGGTAGGGGTCGGGGTAGGGTTAGGGTTAGGGTTAGGGTGTGTGTTGGTAGAATCGAAGTTTAGGGTTAGGCGTAGGGTGAGGATTGCCTTTTGAGTTACAACTCAGTGCATTTAGAGTTAGGGTTAGTGTTGAGATTGATGATTTAGTGTTAGACTTCGAATCGAGCACATTAGGGTTAGAGTTATGGTTAGAATCCACTATATATAAGCTTAGGATTAGGGTTAGGGTTATTAGGGTCAGGATTAGAATCGAGAGCATTTAAGGATAGTGTTAGGATGAGAGTTAGGTTTAGGGTTAGGTTTCGTAGAATTGAGGGTTAGGGTTAGGGTTAGGGTTAGGGTTAGGGTTAGGGATAGAATCAAGCGCATTTTTAGTGTTAGGGGATGGGTCAGGGTTAGGGTTAGAGTGCATACAGTGGTAGGGATAGGAGGAGGGTTGGGATTAGGGTTCGGGTTTGTGTTGGTAGAATCGAGGTTTAGGGTTAGGCTTAGGGTCAGGATTGCTTTTTTGGTTAGATTCGAGTACATTTAGGGGTAGGCTTAGTGTTGAGATTGACGATTTAGTGTTAGGGTTATAATCGAGCACATTAGGGTTAGAGTTATGGTTAGAATCCAGTGCATTTAGGCTTAGGATTAGGGATAGGGTTAGGTTTATGTTTAGGGTGAGGGATAGAATCGAGTGCATTTAAGGATAGTGTTAGGGTTAGAGTGAGGTATAGGGGTAGCTTTCGTAGAATCGAGGTTCAGTGTTAGGGTGAGGGTTAGGGTTAGGATTAGGGTTAGAATCAGGAGCATTTTTAGCGTTAGGGTTGGGGTTAGGGTCAGAGTTTGAGTGCATTTAGGGGTAGGGGAGGAGTTGGGTTAGGATTAGGGTTAGGGTTTGTGTTGGTAGAATCGAGGTTTTGGGTTAGGCTTAGGGTCAGGAGAGCATTTTGGGTCATAATTCAGAGCATTTGGGCTTAGGGTTAGTGTTGAAATTGATGATTTAGTTATAGCGTTAGAATCAGGCACATTTAGGGATAGAGTTATGATTAGAATTCAGTGCATTTAGGGTTAGGGTTAGGGTTAGGGTTAGGTTTAGGGTCAGGGTTAGAATGGAGAGCATTAAGGATAGTGCTAGGGTTAGAGTTAGGTTTAGGGTTAGCTTTCGTAGAATCGAGGGTTAGGCTTAGGGTTAGACTTAGGGTGAGGGTTAGGGTTAGAATCAAGCACAGCTTTAGTGTTAGCGTTAGGGTGAGGATTAGGGTTAAAGTGCTTTTAGGGCTAGTGGAAGGGATAGGGTTAGGATTACGGTTAAGGTTTGTGTTGGTAGAATCGAGGTTTAGGTTTAGGCTTAGGGTCAGGATTGCATTTTGGATCAGAATCGAGTGTATTTAGGCTTTGGGTTAGTGTTCAAATTGCCGATTTAGTGTTAGGGTTTGAATCGAGCACATTTAGGGTTAGAGTTATGCTTAGAATTCAGTGCATTTAGGGTTAGCGTTAGGGATAGTGTTAGGTTTAGGGTCAGGGTTAGAATCGAGAGCATTTAAGGATAGTGCTAGGGTTAGAGGTAGATTTAGAGTTCGCTTTCGTAGAATCGAGGGTTAGGCTTAAGGTTAGGTTCAGGGTTAGGGTTAGGGTTAGAATCAGGCACATTTTTAATGGTCTGCTTTTCATCAGGGTATGGCTTAGAGTGCATTTAGGGGTAGGCGTAGGAGTAGGGTTAGGATTAGGGTTAAGGTTTGTGTTGTTTAGAATCGAGGTTTAGGGTTAGGCTTCGGGTCAGGAATGGCTTTTGGGTTAGAGTCGAGTGCATTTAGGGTTAGGGATAGTGTTGAAATTGACGATTTAGTGTTTGGGTTAGAATCGAGCACATTTAGGGTTAGAGTTGTGGTTAGAATTCGTTAGGGTTAGGGTTAGTGTAAGGGGTAGGGGTAGGGTTAGAGTGCATTTAGGGGTAGGGGTCGGGGTAGGGTTAGGGTTAGGGTTAGGGTGTGTGTTGGTAGAATCGAAGTTTAGGGTTAGGCGTAGGGTGAGGATTGCCTTTTGAGTTACAACTCAGTGCATTTAGAGTTAGGGTTAGTGTTGAGATTGATGATTTAGTGTTAGACTTCGAATCGAGCACATTAGGGTTAGAGTTATGGTTAGAATCCACTATATATAAGCTTAGGATTAGGGTTAGGGTTATTAGGGTCAGGATTAGAATCGAGAGCATTTAAGGATAGTGTTAGGATGAGAGTTAGGTTTAGGGATAGGTTTCGTAGAATTGAGGGTTAGGGTTAGGGTTAGGGTTAGGGTTAGGGATAGAATCAAGCGCATTTTTAGTGTTAGGGGATGGGTCAGGGTTAGGGTTAGAGTGCATACAGTGGTAGGGATAGGAGGAGGGTTGGGATTAGGGTTAGGGTTTGTGTTGGTAGAATCGAGGTTTAGGGTTAGGCTTAGGGTCAGGATTGCTTTTTTGGTTAGATTCGAGTACATTTAGGGGTAGGCTTAGTGTTGAGATTGACGATTTAGTGTTAGGGTTATAATCGAGCATATTAGGGTTAGAGTTATGGTTAGAATCCAGTGCATTTAGGCTTAGGATTAGGGATAGGGTTAGGTTTATGTTTAGGGTGAGGGATAGAATCGAGTGCATTTAAGGATAGTGTTAGGGTTAGAGTGAGGTATAGGGGTAGCTTTCGTAGAATCGAGGTTCAGTGTTAGGGTGAGGGTTAGGGTTAGGGTTAGGGTTAGAATCAGGAGCATTTTTAGCGTTAGGGTTGGGGTTAGGGTCAGGGTTTGAGTGCATTTAGGGGTAGGGGAGGAGTTGGGTTAGGATTAGGGTTAGGGTTTATGTTGGTAGAATCGAGGTTTTGGTTTAGGCTTAGGGTCAGGAGAGCATTTTGGGTCATAATTCAGAGCATTTGGGCTTAGGGTTAGTGTTGAAATTGATGATTTAGTTATAGCGTTAGAATCAGGCACATTTAGGGATAGAGTTATGATTAGAATTCAGTGCATTTAGGGTTAGGGTTAGGGTTAGGGTTAGGTTTAGGGTCAGGGTTAGAATGGAGAGCATTAAGGATAGTGCTAGGGTTAGAGTTAGGTTTAGGGTTAGCTTTCGTAGAATCGAGGGTTAGGCTTAGGGTTAGACTTAGGGTGAGGGTTAGGGTTAGAATCAAGCACAGCTTTAGTGTTAGCGTTAGGGTGAGGATTAGGGTTAAAGTGCTTTTAGGGCTAGTGGAAGGGATAGGGTTAGGATTACGGTTAAGGTTTGTGTTGGTAGAATCGAGGTTTAGGTTTAGGCTTAGGGTCAGGATTGCATTTTGGATCAGAATCGAGTGTATTTAGGCTTTGGGTTAGTGTTCAAATTACTGATTTAGTGTTTGGGTTTGAATCGAGCACATTTAGGGTTAGAGTTATGCTTAGAATTCAGTGCATTTAGGGTTAGCGTTAGGGATAGTGTTAGGTTTAGGGTCAGGGTTAGAATCGAGAGCATTTAAGGATAGTGCTAGGGTTAGAGGTAGGTTTAGAGTTCGCTTTCGTAGAATCGAGGGTTAGGCTTAAGGTTAGGCTCAGGGTTAGGGTTAGGGTTAGAATCAGGCACATTTTTAATGGTCTGCTTTTCATCAGGGTATGGCTTAGAGTGCATTTAGGGGTAGGCGTAGGAGTAGGGTTGGGATTAGGGTTAAGGTTTGTGTTGTTTAGAATCGAGGTTTAGGGTTAGGCTTCGGGTCAGGAATGGCTTTTGGGTTAGAGTCGAGTGCATTTAGGGTTAGGGATAGTGTTGAAATTGACGATTTAGTGTTTGGGTTAGAATCGAGCACATTTAGGGTTAGAGTTGTGGTTAGAATTCGTTAGGGTTAGGGTTAGTGTAAGGGGTAGGGGTAGGGTTAGAGTGCATTTAGGGGTAGGGGTCGGGGTAGGGTTAGGGTTAGGGTTAAGGTGTGTGTTGGTAGAATCGAAGTTTAGGGTTAGGCGTAGGGTGAGGATTGCCTTTTGAGTTACAACTGAGTGCATTTAGAGTTAGGGTTAGTGTTGAGATTGATGATTTAGTGTTAGACTTCGAATCGAGCACATTAGGGTTAGAGTTATGGTTAGAATCCACTATATATAAGCTTAGGATTAGGGTTAGGGTTATTAGGGTCAGGATTAGAATCGAGAGCATTTAAGGATAGTGTTAGGATGAGAGTTAGGTTTAGGGTTAGGTTTCGTAGAATTGAGGGTTAGGGTTAGGGTTAGGGTTAGGGTTAGGGTTAGGGTTAGGGATAGAATCAAGCGCATTTTTAGTGCTAGGGGATGGGTCAGGGTTAGGGTTAGAGTGCATACAGTGGTAGGGATAGGAGGAGGGTTGCGATTAGGGTTAGGGTTTGTGTTGGTAGATTCGAGGTTTAGGGTTAGGCTTAGGGTCAGGATTGCTTTTCTGGTTAGATTCGAGTACATTTAGTGGTAGGCTTAGTGTTGAGATTGACCATTTAGTGTTAGGGTTATAATCGAGCACATTAGGGTTAGAGTTATGGTTAGAATCCAGTGCATTTAGGGTTAGGATTAGGGATAGGGTTAGGTTTATGTTTAGGGTGAGGGATAGAATCGAGTGCATTTAAGGATAGTGTTAGGGTTAGAGTGAGGTATAGGGGTAGCTTTCGTAGAATCGAGGTTCAGTGTTAGGGTGAGGGTTAGGGTTAGGATTAGGGTTAGAATCAGGAGCATTTTTAGCGTTAGGGTTGGGGTTAGGGTCAGGGTTTGAGTGCATTTAGGGGTAGGGGAGGAGTTGGGTTAGAATTAGGGTTAGGGTTTGTGTTGGTAGAATCGAGGTTTTGGGTTAGGCTTAGGGTCAGGAGAGCATTTTGGGTCATAATTCAGAGCATTGGGGCTTAGGGTTAGTGTTGAAATTGATGATTTAGTTATAGCGTTAGAATCAGGCACATTTAGGGATAGAGTTATGATTAGAATTCAGTGCATTTAGGGTTAGGGTTAGGGTTAGGGTTAGGTTTAGGGTCAGGGTTAGAATGGAGAGCATTAAGGATAGTGCTAGGGTTAGAGTTAGGTTTAGGGTTAGCTTTCGTAGAATCGAGGGTTAGGCTTAGGGTTAGACTTAGGGTGAGGGTTAGGGTTAGAATCAAGCACAGCTTTAGTGTTAGCGTTAGGGTGAGGATTAGGGTTAAAGTGCTTTTAGGGCTAGTGGAAAGGATAGGGTTAGGATTACGGTTAAGTTTTGTGTTGGTAGAATCGAGGTTTAGGTTTAGGCTTAGGGTCAGGATTGCATTTTTAATCAGAATCGAGTGTATTTAGGCTTTGGGTTAGTGTTCAAATTGCCGATTTAGTGTTAGGGTTTGAATCGAGCACATTTAGGGTTAGAGTTATGCTTAGAATTCAGTGCATTTAGGGTTAGCGTTAGGGATAGTGTTAGGTTTAGGGTCAGGGTTAGAATCGAGAGCATTTAAGGATAGTGCTAGGGTTAGAGGTAGGTTTAGAGTTCGCTTTCGTAGAATCGAGGGTTAGGCTTAAGGTTAGGCTCAGGGTTAGGGTTAGGGTTAGAATCAGGCACATTTTTAATGGTCTGCTTTTCATCAGGGTATGGCTTAGAGTGCATTTAGGGGTAGGCGTAGGAGTAGGGTTAGGATTAGGGTTAAGGTTTGTGTTGTTTAGAATCGAGGTTTAGGGTTAGGCTTCGGGTCAGGAATGGCTTTTGGGTTAGAGTCGAGTGCATTTAGGGTTAGGGATAGTGTTGAAATTGACGATTTAGTGTTTGGGTTAGAATCGAGCACATTTAGGGTTAGAGTTGTGGTTAGAATTCGTTAGGGTTAGGGTTAGTGTAAGGGGTAGGGGTAGGGTTAGAGTGCATTTAGGGGTAGGGGTCGGGGTAGGGTTAGGGTTAGGGTTAGGGTGTGTGTTGGTAGAATCGAAGTTTAGGGTTAGGCGTAGGGTGAGGATTGCCTTTTGAGTTACAACTGAGTGCATTTAGAGTTAGGGTTAGTGTTGAGATTGATGATTTAGTGTTAGACTTCGAATCGAGCACATTAGGGTTAGAGTTATGGTTAGAATCCACTATATATAAGCTTAGGATTAGGGTTAGGGTTATTAGGGTCAGGATTAGAATCGAGAGCATTTAAGGATAGTGTTAGGATGAGAGTTAGGTTTAGGGTTAGGTTTCGTAGAATTGAGGGTTAGGGTTAGGGTTAGGGTTAGGGTTAGGGATAGAATCAAGCGCATTTTTAGTGCTAGGGGATGGGTCAGGGTTAGGGTTAGAGTGCATACAGTGGTAGGGATAGGAGGAGGGTTGGGATTAGGGTTAGGGTTTGTGTTGGTAGAATCGAGGTTTAGGGTTAGGCTTAGGGTCAGGATTGCTTTTCTGGTTAGATTCGAGTACATTTAGGGGTAGGCTTAGTGTTGAGATTGACGATTTAGTGTTAGGGTTATAATCGAGCACATTAGGGTTAGAGTTATGGTTAGAATCCAGTGCATTTAGGCTTAGGATTAGGGATAGGGTTAGTTTTATGTTTAGGGTGAGGGATAGAATCGAGTGCATTTAAGGATAGTGTTAGGGTTAGAGTGAGGTATAGGGGTAGCTTTCGTAGAATCGAGGTTCAGTGTTAGGGTGAGGGTTAGGGTTAGGATTAGGGTTAGAATCAGGAGCATTTTTAGCGTTAGGGTTGGGGTTAGGGTCAGGGTTTGAGTGCATTTAGGGGTAGGGGAGGAGTTGGGTTAGGATTAGGGTTAGGGTTTGTGTTGGTAGAATCGAGGTTTTGGGTTAGGCTTAGGGTCAGGAGAGCATTTTGGGTCATAATTCAGAGCATTGGGGCTTAGGGTTAGTGTTGAAATTGATGATTTAGTTATAGCGTTAGAATCAGGCACATTTAGGGATAGAGTTATGATTAGAATTCAGTGCATTTAGGGTTAGGGTTAGGGTTAGGGTTAGGTTTAGGGTCAGGGTTAGAATGGAGAGCATTAAGGATAGTGCTAGGGTTAGAGTTAGGTTTAGGGTTAGCTTTCGTAGAATCGAGGGTTAGGCTTAGGGTTAGACTTAGGGTGAGGGTTAGGGTTAGAATCAAGCACAGCTTTAGTGTTAGCGTTAGGGTGAGGATTAGGGTTAAAGTGCTTTTAGGGCTATTGGAAGGGATAGGGTTAGGATTAGGGTTAAGGTTTGTGTTGGTAGAATCGAGGTTTAGGTTTAGGCTTAGGGTCAGGATTGCATTTTGGATCAGAATCGAGTGTATTTAGGCTTTGGGTTAGTGTTCAAATTGCCGATTTAGTGTTAGGGTTTGAATCGAGCACATTTAGGGTTAGAGTTATGCTTAGAATTCAGTGCATTTAGGGTTAGCGTTAGGGATAGTGTTAGGTTTAGGGTCAGGGTTAGAATCGAGAGCATTAAGGATAGTGCTAGGGTTAGAGTTAGGTTTAGGGTTAGCTTTCGTAGAATCGAGGGTTAGGCTTAGGGTTAGGCTTAGGGTGAGAGTTAGGGTTAGAATCAAGCACAGTTTTAGTGTTAGCGTTAGGGTGAGGGTTAGGGTTAAAGTGCTTTTAGGGCTAGTGGAAGGGATAGGGTTAGGATTAGGGTTAAGTTTTGTGTTGGTAGAATCGAGGTTTAGGTTTAGGCTTAGGGTCAGGATTGCATTTTGGATCAGAATCGAGTGTATTTAGGCTTTGGGTTAGTGTTCAAATTGACGATTTAGTGTTAGGGTTTGAATCGAGCACATTTAGGGTGAGAGTTATGCTTAGAATTCAGTGCATTTAGGGTTAGCGTTAGGGTTAGGGTTAGGTTGAGGGTCAGGGTTAAAATCGAGAGCCTTTAAGGATAGTGCTAGGGTTAGACTTAGGTTTAACGTTCGCTTTCGTAGCATCGAGGGTTAGGCTTAAGGTTAGGCTTAGGCTTAGTGTTAGGGTTAGAATCAGGCGCATTTTTAGTGTTCTGGTTTTCGTTAGGGTACGGCTTAGAGTGCATTTAGGGTAGGGGTAGGAGTAGGGTGAGGATTAGGGTTAAGGTTTGTGTTGGTAGAATCGAGGTTTAGGGTTAGGCTTAGGGTCAGGAATGGCTTTTGGGTTAGAGTCGAGTGCATTTAGGGTTAGGGATAGTGTTGAAATTGACGATTACGTGTTTGGGTTCGAATCGAGCACATTTAGGGTTAGAGTTGTGTTTAGAATTCGTTAGGGTTAGGGTTAGTGTTAGCGGTAGGGGTAGGATTAGAGTGCATTTAGGGGTAGGGGTAGGGGTAGGGTTAGGATTAGGGTTAGGGTTTGTGTTGGTAGAATCGAAGTTTAGGGTTAGGCGTTGGGTGAGGATTGCCTTTTGGGTTACAACTGAGTGCATTTAGAGTTAGGGTTAGTGTTGAGATTGACGATTTAGTGTTAGACTTAGAATCGAGCACATTAGGGTTAGAGTTATGGTTAGAATCCACTATATTTAAGCTTAGGGTTAGGGTTAGGGTTATTAGGGTCAGGATTAGAATCGAGAGCATTTAAGGATAGTGTTAGGGTTAAAGTTAGGTTTAGGGTTAGGTTTCGTCGAATTGAGGGTTAGGTTTAGAGTTAGGGATAGAATCAAGCGCATTTTTAGTGTTAGGGGTTGGGTCAGGGTTAGGGTTAGAGTGCATATAGAGTCAGGGATAGGAGTAAGGTTGGGATTAGGGTTAGGGTTTGTGTTGGTAGAATCGAGGTTTAGGGTTAGGCTTAGGGTCAGGATTGCCTTTTGGGTTAGAGTCGAGTGCATTTAGGGTTAGGCTTAGTGTTGAGATTGACGATTTAGTGTTAGGGTTATAATCGAGCACATTAGGGTTAGAGTTATGGTTAGAATCCAGTGCATTTAGGGTTAGGATTAGGGATAGGGTTAGGTTTATGTTTAGGGTGCGGGTTAGAATCGAGTGCTTTTAAGGATAGTGTTAGGGTTAGAGTTAGGTATAGGGTTAGCTTTCGTAGAATCGAGGGTCAGTGTTAGGGTGAGGGTTAGGGTTAGGATTAGGGTTAGACTCAGGAGCATTTTTAGCGTTAGGGTTGGGGTTAGGGTCAGGGTTTGAGTGCATTTAGGGGTAGGGGAGGAGTTGGGTTAGGATTAGGGTTAGGGTTTGTGTTGGTAGAATCGAGGTTTTGGTTTAGGCTTAGGGTCAGGAGAGCATTTTGGGTCATAATTCAGAGCATTTGGGCTTAGGGTTAGTGTTGAAATTGATGATTTAGTTATAGCGTTCGAATCAGGCACATTTAGGGATAGAGTTATGATTAGAATTCAGTGCATTTAGGGTTAGGGTTAGGGTTAGGTTTAAGGTCAGGGTTAGAATCGAGAGCATTAAGGATAGTGCTAGGGTTAGAGTTAGGTTTAGGGTTAGCTTTCGTAGAATCGAGGGTTAGGCTTAGGGTTAGGCTTAGGGTGAGAGTTAGGGTTAGAATCAAGCACAGTTTTAGTGTTAGCGTTAGGGTGAGGGTTAGGGTTAAAGTGCTTTTAGGGCTAGTGGAAGGGATAGGGTTAGGATTAGGGTTAAGTTTTGTGTTGGTAGAATCGAGGTTTACGTTTAGGCTTAGGGTCAGGATTGCATTTTGGATCAGAATCGAGTGTATTTAGGCTTTGGGTTAGTGTTCAAATTGACGATTTAGTGTTAGGGTTTGAATCGAGCACATTTAGGGTGAGAGTTATGCTTAGAATTCAGTGCATTTAGGGTTAGCGTTAGGGTTAGAGTTAGGTTGAGGGTCAGGGTTAAAATCGAGAGCATTTAAGGATAGTGCTAGGTTTAGACTTAGGTTTAGCGTTCGCTTTCGTAGCATCGAGGGTTTGGCTTAAGGTTAGGCTTAGGCTTAGTGTTAGGGTTAGAATCAGGCGCATTTTTAGTGTTCTGGTTTTCGTTAGGGTACGGCTTAGAGTGCATTTAGGGTAGGGGTAGGAGTAGGGTGAGGATTAGGGTTAAGGTTTGTGTTGGTAGAATAGAGGTTTAGGGTTAGGCTTAGGGTCAGGAATGGCTTTTGGGTTAGAGTCGAGTGCATTTAGGGTTAGGGATAGTGTTGAAATTGACGATTACGTGTTTGGGTTCGAATCGAGCACATTTAGGGTTAGAGTTGTGTTTAGAATTCGTTAGGGTTAGGGTTAGTGTTAGCGATAGGGGTAGGATTAGAGTGCATTTAGGGGTAGGGGTAGGGGTAGGGTTAGGATTAGGGTTAGGGTTTGTGTTGGTAGAATCGAAGTTTAGGGTTAGGCGTTGGGTGAGGATTGCCTTTTGGGTTACAACTGAGTGCATTTAGAGTTAGGGTTAGTGTTGAGATTGACGATTTAGTGTTAGACTTAGAATCGAGCACATTAGGGTTAGAGTTATGGTTAGAATCCACTATATTTAAGCTTAGGGTTAGGGTTAGGGTTATTAGGGTTAGGATTAGAATCGAGAGCATTTAAGGATAGTGTTAGGGTTAGAGTTAGGTTTAGGGTTAGGTTTCGTCGAATTGAGGGTTAGGGTTAGGGTTAGGGATAGAATCAAGCGCATTTTAGTGTTAGGGGTTGGGTCAGGGTTAGGGTTAGAGTGCATATAGAGGTAGGGATAGGAGTAGGGTTGGGATTAGGGTTAGGGTTTGTGTTGGTAGAATCGAGGTTTAGGGTTAGGCTTAGGGTCAGGATTGCCTTTTGGGTTAGAGTCGAGTGCATTTAGGGTTAGGCTTAGTGTTGAGATTGACGATTTAGTGTTAGGGTTATAATCGAGCACATTAGGGTTAGAGTTATGGTTAGAATCCAGTGCATTTAGGGTTAGGATTAGGGATAGGGTTAGGTTTATGTTTAGGGTGCGGGTTAGAATCGAGTGCTTTTAAGGATAGTGTTAGGGTTAGAGTTAGGTATAGGGTTAGCTTTCGTAGAATCGAGGGTCAGTGTTAGGGTGAGGGTTAGGGTTAGGATTAGGGTTAGACTCAGGAGCATTTTTAGCGTTAGGGTTGGGGTTAGGGTCAGGGTTTGAGTGCATTTAGGGGTAGGGGAGGAGTTGGGTTAGGATTAGGGTTAGGGTTTGTGTTGGTAGAATCGAGGTTTTGGTTTAGGCTTAGGGTCAGGAGAGCATTTTGGGTCATAATTCAAAGCATTTGGGCTTAGGCTTAGTGTTGAAATTGATGATTTAGTTATAGCGTTCGAATCAGGCACATTTAGGGATAGAGTTATGATTAGAATTCAGTGCATTTAGGGTTAGGGTTAGGTTTAGGGTTAGGTTTAGGGTCAGGGTTAGAATCGAGAGCATTAAGGATAGTGCTAGGGTTAGAGTTAGGTTTAGGGTTAGCTTTCGTAGAATCGAGGGTTAGGCTTAGGGTTAGGCTTAGGGTGAGAGTTAGGGTTAGAATCAAGCACAGTTTTAGTGTTAGCGTTAGGGTGAGGGTTAGGGTTAAAGTGCTTTTAGGGCTAGTGGAAGGGATAGGGTTAGGATTAGGGTTAAGTTTTATGTTGGAAGAATCGAGGTTTAGGTTTAGGCTTAGGGTCAGGATTGCATTTTGGATCAGAATCGAGTGTATTTAGGCTTTGGGTTAGTGTTCAAATTGACGATTTAGTGTTAGGGTTTGAATCGAGCACATTTAGGGTGAGAGTTATGCTTAGAATTCAGTGCATTTAGGGTTAGCGTTAGGGTTAGGGTTAGGTTGAGGGTCAGGGTTAAAATCGAGAGCCTTTAAGGATAGTGCTAGGGTTAGACTTAGGTTTAACGTTCGCTTTCGTAGCATCGAGGGTTAGGCTTAAGGTTAGGCTTAGGCTTAGTGTTAGGGTTAGAATCAGGCGCATTTTTAGTGTTCTGGTTTTCGTTAGGGTACGGCTTAGAGTGCATTTAGGGTAGGGGTAGGAGTAGGGTGAGGATTAGGGTTAAGGTTTGTGTTGGCAGAATCGAGGTTTAGGGTTAGGCTTCGGGTCAGGAATGGCTTTTGGGTTAGAGTCGAGTGCATTTAGGGTTAGGGATAGTGTTGAAATTGACGATTACGTGTTTGGGTTCGAATCGAGCACATTTAGGGTTAGAGTTGTGTTTAGAATTCGTTAGGGTTAGGGTTAGTGTTAGCGGTAGGGGTAGGATTAGAGTGCATTTAGGGGTAGGGGTAGGGGTAGGGTTAGGATTAGGGTTAGGGTTTGTGTTGGTAGAATCGAAGTTTAGGGTTAGGCGTTGGGTGAGGATTGCCTTTTGGGTTACAACTGAGTGCATTTAGAGTTAGGGTTAGTGTTGAGATTGACGATTTAGTGTTAGACTTAGAATCGAGCACATTAGGGTTAGAGTTATGGTTAGAATCCACTATATTTAAGCTTAGGGTTAGGGTTAGGGTTATTAGGGTCAGGATTAGAATCGAGAGCATTTAAGGATAGTGTTAGGGTTAAAGTTAGGTTTAGGGTTAGGTTTCGTCGAATTGAGGGTTAGGTTTAGAGTTAGGGATAGAATCAAGCGCATTTTTAGTGTTAGGGGTTGGGTCAGGGTTAGGGTTAGAGTGCATATAGAGTCAGGGATAGGAGTAAGGTTGGGATTAGGGTTAGTGTTTGTGTTGGTAGAATCGAGGTTTAGGGTTAGGCTTAGGGTCAGGATTGCCTTTTGGGTTAGAGTCGAGTGCATTTAGGGTTAGGCTTAGTGTTGAGATTGACGATTTAGTGTTAGGGTTATAATCGAGCACATTAGGGTTAGAGTTATGGTTAGAATCCAGTGCATTTAGGGTTAGGATTAGGGATAGGGTTAGGTTTATGTTTAGGGTGCGGGTTAGAATCGAGTGCTTTTAAGGATAGTGTTAGGGTTAGAGTTAGGTATAGGGTTAGCTTTCGTAGAATCGAGGGTCAGTGTTAGGGTGAGGGTTAGGGTTAGGATTAGGGTTAGACTCAGGAGCATTTTTAGCGTTAGGGTTGGGGTTAGGGTCAGGGTTTGAGTGCATTTAGGGGTAGGGGAGGAGTTGGGTTAGGATTAGGGTTAGGGTTTGTGTTGGTAGAATCGAGGTTTTGGTTTAGGCTTAGGGTCAGGAGAGCATTTTGGGTCATAATTCAGAGCATTTGGGCTTAGGGTTAGTGTTGAAATTGATGATTTAGTTATAGCGTTCGAATCAGGCACATTTAGGGATAGAGTTATGATTAGAATTCAGTGCATTTAGGGTTAGGGTTAGGGTTAGGTTTAAGGTCAGGGTTAGAATCGAGAGCATTAAGGATAGTGCTAGGGTTAGAGTTAGGTTTAGGGTTAGCTTTCGTAGAATCGAGGGTTAGGCTTAGGGTTAGGCTTAGGGTGAGAGTTAGGGTTAGAATCAAGCACAGTTTTAGTGTTAGCGTTAGGGTGAGGGTTAGGGTTAAAGTGCTTTTAGGGCTAGTGGAAGGGATAGGGTTAGGATTAGGGTTAAGTTTTGTGTTGGTAGAATCGAGGTTTAGGTTTAGGCTTAGGGTCAGGATTGCATTTTGGATCAGAATCGAGTGTATTTAGGCTTTGGGTTAGTGTTCAAATTGACGATTTAGTGTTAGGGTTTGAATCGAGAACATTTAGGGTGAGAGTTATGCTTAGAATTCAGTGCATTTAGGGTTAGCGTTAGGGTTAGAGTTAGGTTGAGGGTCAGGGTTAAAATCGAGAGCATTTAAGGATAGTGCTAGGTTTAGACTTAGGTTTAGCGTTCGCTTTCGTAGCATCGAGGGTTTGGCTTAAGGTTAGGCTTAGGCTTAGTGTTAGGGTTAGAATCAGGCGCATTTTTAGTGTTCTGGTTTTCGTTAGGGTACGGCTTAGAGTGCATTTAGGGTAGGGTTAGGAGTAGGGTGAGGATTAGGGTTAAGGTTTGTGTTGGTAGAATAGAGGTTTAGGGTTAGGCTTCGGGTCAGGAATGGCTTTTGGGTTAGAGTCGAGTGCATTTAGGGTTAGGGATAGTGTTGAAATTGACGATTTAGTGTTTGGGTTAGAATCGAGCACATTTAGGTTTAGAGTTGTGGTTAGAATTCGTTAGGGTTACGGTTAGTGTTAGGGGTAGGGGTAGGATTAGAGTGCATTTAGGGGTAGGGGTAGGGGTAGGGTTAGGATTAGGGTTAGGGTTTGTGTTGGTAGAATCGAAGTTTAGGGTTAGGCGTTGGGCGAGGATTGCCTTTTGGGTTACAACTGAGTGCATTTAGAGTTAGGGTTAGTGTTGAGATTGACGATTTAGTGTTATACTTAGAATCGAGCACATTAGGGTTAGAGTTATGGTTAGAATCCACTATATTTAAGCTTAGGGTTAGGGTTAGGGTTATTAGGGTCAGGATTAGAATCGAGAGCATTTAAGGATAGTGTTAGGGTTAGAGTTAGGTTTAGGGTTAGGTTTCGTCGAATTGAGGGTTAGGGTTAGGGTTAGGAATAGAATCAAGGGCATTTTAGTGTTAGGGGTTGGGTCAGGGTTAGGGTTAGAGTGCATATAGAGGTAGGGATAGGAGTAGGGTTGGGATTAGGGTTAGCGTTTGTGTTGGTAGAATCGAGGTATAGGGTTAGGCTTAGGGTCAGGATTGCCTTTTGGGTTAGAGTCGAGTGCATTTAGGGTTAGGCTTAGTGTTGAGATTGACGATTTAGTGTTAGGGTTATAATCGAGCACATTAGGGTTAGAGTTATGGTTAGAATCCAGTGCATTTAGGGTTAGGATTAGGGATAGGGTTAGGTTTATGTTTAGGGTGCGGGTTAGAATCGAGTGCTTTTAAGGATAGTGTTAGGGTTAGAGTTAGGTATAGGGTTAGCTTTCGTAGAATCGAGGGTCAGTGTTAGGGTGAGGGTTAGGGTTAGGATTAGGGTTAGAATCAGGAGCATTTTTAGCGTTAGGGTTGGGGTTAGGGTCAGGGTTTGAGTGCATTTAGGGAGAGGGGAGGAGTTGGGTTAGGATTGGGGTTAGGGTTTGTGTTGGTAGAATCGAGGTTTTGGTTTCGGCTTAGGGTCAGGAGAGCATTTTGGGTCATAATTCAGAGCATTTGGGCTTAGGCTTAGTGTTGAAATTGATGATTTAGTTATAGCGTTCGAATCAGGCACATTTAGGGATAGAGTTATGATTAGAATTCAGTGCATTTAGGGTTAGGGTTAGGGTTAGGGGTAGGTTTAGGGTCAGGGTTAGAATCGAGAGCATTAAGGATAGTGCTAGGGTTAGAGTTAGGTTTAGGGTTAGCTTTCGTAGAATCGAGGGTTAGGCTTAGGGTTAGGCTTAGGGTGAGAGTTAGGGTTAGAATCAAGCACAGTTTTAGTGTTAGCGTTAGGGTGAGGGTTAGGGTTAAAGTGCTTTTAGGGCTAGTGGAAGGGATAGGGTTAGGATTAGGGTTAAGTTTTGTGTTGGTAGAATCGAGGTTTAGGTTTAGGCTTAGGGTCAGGATTGCATTTTGGATCAGAATCGAGTGTATTTAGGCTTTGGGTTAGTGTTCAAATTGACGATTTAGTGTTAGGGTTTGAATCGAGCACACTTAGGGTTAGAGTTATGCTTAGAATTCAGTGCATTTAAGGTTAGCGTTAGGGTTAGGGTTAGGTTGAGGGTCAGGGTTAAAATCGAGAGCACTGAAGGATAGTGCTAGGGTTAGACTTAGGTTTAGCGTTCGCTTTCGTAGCATCGAGGGTTAGGCTTAAGGTTAGGCTTAGGCTTAGTGTTAGGGTTAGAATCAGGCGCATTTTTAGTGTTCTGGTTTTCGTTAGGGTACGGCTTAGAGTGCATTTAGGGTAGGGGTAGGAGTAGGGTGAGGATTAGGGTTAAGGTTTGTGTTGGTAGAATCGAGGTTTAGGGTTAGGCTTAGGGTCAGGAATGGCTTTTGGGTTAGAGTCGAGTGCATTTAGGGTTAGGGATAGTGTTGAAATTGACGATTACGTGTTTGGGTTCGAATCGAGCACATTTAGGGTTAGAGTTGTGGTTAGAATTCGTTAGGGTTAGGGTTAGTGTTAGCGGTAGGGGTAGGATTAGAGTGCATTTAGGGGTAGGGGTAGGGGTAGGGTTAGGATTAGGGTTAGGGTTTGTGTTGGTAGAATCGAAGTTTAGGGTTAGGCGTTGGGTGAGGATTGCCTTTTGGGTTACAACTGAGTGCATTTAGAGTTAGGGTTAGTGTTGAGATTGACGATTTAGTGTTAGACTTAGAATCGAGCACATTAGGGTTAGAGTTATGGTTAGAATCCACTATATTTAAGCTTAGGATTAGGGTTAGGGTTATTAGGGTCAGGATTAGAATCGAGAGCATTTAAGGATAGTGTTAGGGTTAGAGTTAGGTTTAGGGTTAGGTTTCGTCGAATTGAGGGTTAGGGTTAGGGTTAGGGATAGAATCAAGCGCATTTTAGTGTTAGCGGTTGGGTCAGGGTTAGGGTTAGAGTGCATATAGAGGTAGGGATAGGAGTAGGGTTGGGATTAGGGTTAGGGTTTGTGTTGGTAGAATCGAGGTTTATGGTTAGGCTTAGGGTCAGGATTGCCTTTTGGGTTAGAGTCGAGTGCATTTAGGGTTAGGCTTAGTGTTGAGATTGACTATTTAGTGTTAGGGTTATAATCGAGCACATTAGGGTTAGAGTTATGGTTAGAATCCATTGCATTTAGGGTTAGGATTAGGGATAGGGTTAGGTTTATGTTTAGGGTGCGGGTTAGAATCGAGTGCTTTTAAGGATAGTGTTAGGGTTAGAGTTAGGTATAGGGTTAGCTTTCGTAGAATCGAGGGTCAGTGTTAGGGTGAGGGTTAGGGTTAGGGTTAGGGTTAGACTCAGGAGCATTTTTAGCGTTAGGGTTGGGGTTAGGGTCAGGGTTTGAGTGCATTTAGGGGTAGGGGAGGAGTTGGGTTAGGATTAGGGTTAGGGTTTGTGTTGGTAGAATCGAGGTTTTGGTTTAGGCTTAGGGTCAGGAGAGCATTTTGGGTCATAATTCAGAGCATTTGGGCTTAGGCTTAGTGTTGAAATTGATGATTTAGTTATAGCGTTCGAATCAGGCACATTTAGGGATAGAGTTATGATTAGAATTCAGTGCATTTAGGGTTAGGGTTAGGGTTAGGGTTAGGTTTAGGGTCAGGGTTAGAATCGAGAGCATTAAGGATAGTGCTAGGGTTAGAGTTAGGTTTAGGGTTAGCTTTCGTAGAATCGAGGGTTAGGCTTAGGGTTAGGCTTAGGGTGAGAGTTAGGGTTAGAATCAAGCACAGTTTTAGTGTTAGCGTTAGGGTGAGGGTTAGGGTTAAAGTGCTTTTAGGGCTAGTGGAAGGGATAGGGTTAGGATTAGGGTTAAGTTTTGTGTTGGTAGAATCGAGGTTTAGGTTAGGCTTAGGGTCAGGATTGCATTTTGGATCAGAATCGAGTGTATTTAGGCTTTGGGTTAGTGTTCAAATTGACGATTTAGTGTTAGGGTTTGAATCGAGCACACTTAGGGTTAGAGTTATGCTTAGAATTCAGTGCATTTAAGGTTAGCGTTAGGGTTAGGGTTAGGTTGAGGGTCAGGGTTAAAATCGAGAGCACTGAAGGATAGTGCTAGGGTTAGACTTAGGTTTAGCGTTCGCTTTCGTAGCATCGAGGGTTAGGCTTAAGGTTAGGCTTAGGCTTAGTGTTAGGGTTAGAATCAGGCGCATTTTTAGTGTTCTGGTTTTCGTTAGGGTACGGCTTAGAGTGCATTTAGGGTAGGGGTAGGAGTAGGGTGAGGATTAGGGTTAAGGTTTGTGTTGGTAGAATAGAGGTTTAGGGTTAGGCTTAGGGTCAGGAATGGCTTTTGGGTTAGAGTCGAGTGCATTTAGGGTTAGGGATAGTGTTGAAATTGACGATTACGTGTTTGGGTTCGAATCGAGCACATTTAGGGTTAGAGTTGTGGTTAGAATTCGTTAGGGTTAGGGTTAGTGTTAGCGGTAGGGGTAGGATTAGAGTGCATTTAGGGGTAGGGGTAGGGGTAGGGTTAGGATTAGGGTTAGGGTTTGTGTTGGTAGAATCGAAGTTTAGGGTTAGGCGTTGGGTGAGGATTGCCTTTTGGGTTACAACTGAGTGCATTTAGAGTTAGGGTTAGTGTTGAGATTGACGATTTAGTGTTAGACTTAGAATCGAGCACATTAGGGTTAGAGTTATGGTTAGAATCCACTATATTTAAGCTTAGGATTAGGGTTAGGGTTATTAGGGTCAGGATTAGAATCGAGAGCATTTAAGGATAGTGTTAGGGTTAGAGTTAGGTTTAGGGTTAGGTTTCGTCGAATTGAGGGTTAGGGTTAGGGTTAGGGATAGAATCAAGCGCATTTTAGTGTTAGCGGTTGGGTCAGGGTTAGGGTTAGAGTGCATATAGAGGTAGGGATAGGAGTAGGGTTGGGATTAGGGTTAGGGTTTGTGTTGGTAGAATCGAGGTTTAGGGTTAGGCTTAGGGTCAGGATTGCCTTTTGGGTTAGAGTCGAGTGCATTTAGGGTTAGGCTTAGTGTTGAGATTGACTATTTAGTGTTAGGGTTATAATCGAGCACATTAGGGTTAGAGTTATGGTTAGAATCCAGTGCATTTAGGGTTAGGATTAGGGATAGGGTTAGGTTTATGTTTAGGGTGCGGGTTAGAATCGAGTGCTTTTAAGGATAGTGTTAGGGTTAGAGTTAGGTATAGGGTTAGCTTTCGTAGAATCGAGGGTCAGTGTTAGGGTGAGGGTTAGGGTTAGGATTAGGGTTAGACTCAGGAGCATTTTTAGCGTTAGGGTTGGGGTTAGGGTCAGGGTTTGAGTGCATTTAGGGGTAGGGGAGGAGTTGGGTTAGGATTAGGGTTAGGGTTTGTGTTGGTAGAATCGAGGTTTTGGTTTAGGCTTAGGGTCAGGAGAGCATTTTGGGTCATAATTCAGAGCATTTGGGCTTAGGCTTAGTGTTGAAATTGATGATTTAGTTATAGCGTTCGAATCAGGCACATTTAGGGATAGAGCTATGATTAGAATTCAGTGCATTTAGGGTTAGGGTTAGGGTTAGGGTTAGGTTTAGGGTCAGGGTTAGAATCGAGAGCATTAAGGATAGTGCTAGGGTTAGAGTTAGGTTTAGGGTTAGCTTTCGTAGAATCGAGGGTTAGGCTTAGGGTTAGGCTTAGGGTGAGAGTTAGGGTTAGAATCAAGCACAGTTTTAGTGTTAGCGTTAGGGTGAGGGTTAGGGTTAAAGTGCTTTTAGGGCTAGTGGAAGGGATAGGGTTAGGATTAGGGTTAAGTTTTGTGTTGGTAGAATCGAGGTTTAGGTTTAGGCTTAGGGTCAGGATTGCATTTTGGATCAGAATCGAGTGTATTTAGGCTTTGGGTTAGTGTTCAAATTGACGATTTAGTGTTAGGGTTTGAATCGAGCACATTTAGGGTTAGAGTTATGCTTAGAATTCAGTGCATTTAGGGTTAGCGTTAGGGTTAGGGTTAGGTTGAGGGTCAGGGTTAAAATCGAGAGCCTTTAAGGATAGTGCTAGGTTTAGACTTAGGTTTAACGTTCGCTTTCGTAGCATCGAGGGTTAGGCTTAAGGTTAGGCTTAGGCTTAGTGTTAGGGTTAGAATCAGGCGCATTTTTAGTGTTCTGGTTTTCGTTAGGGTACGGCTTAGAGTGCATTTAGGGTAGGGGTAGGAGTAGGGTGAGGATTAGGGTTAAGGTTTGTGTTGATAGAATCGAGGTTTAGGGTTAGGCTTAGGGTCCGGAATGGCTTTTGGGTTAGAGTCGAGTGCATTTAGGGTTAGGGATAGTGTTGAAATTGACGATTACGTGTTTGGGTTCGAATCGAGCACATTTAGGGTTAGAGTTGTGGTTAGAATTCGTTAGGGTTAGGGTTAGTGTTAGCGGTAGGGGTAGGATTAGAGTGCATTTAGGGGTAGGGGTAGGGGTAGGGTTAGGATTAGGGTTAGGGTTTGTGTTGGTAGAATCGAAGTTTAGGGTTAGGCGTTGGGTGAGGATTGCCTTTTGGGTTACAACTGAGTGCATTTAGAGTTAGGGTTAGTGTTGAGATTGACGATTTAGTGTTAGACTTAGAATCGAGCACATTAGGGTTAGAGTTATGGTTAGAATCCACTATATTTAAGCTTAGGATTAGGGTTAGGGTTATTAGGGTCAGGATTAGAATCGAGAGCATTTAAGGATAGTGTTAGGGTTAGAGTTAGGTTTAGGGTTAGGTTTCGTTGAATTGAGGGTTAGGGTTATGGTTAGGGTTAGGGTTAGTGTTAGAATCAAGCGCATTTTTAGTGTTAGGGGTTGGGTAGGGTTAGGGTTAGAGTGCATATAAGTGGTAGGGATAGGAGGAGGGTTAGGGATTAGGGTTAGGGTTTGTGTTGGTAGAATCGAGGTTTACAGGTTAGGCTTAGGGTCAGGACGC
>NW_027325284.1:0-41894 GCF_028372415.1 Notamacropus eugenii | reverse complement strand
TGCCTTTTGGGTTAGAAATGAGTGCATTTAGGGTTAGGGTTAGTGTTGAGATTGACGATTTAGAGTTAGTGTAAGAATCAAGCACATTAGGATTAGAGTTAAGGTTGGAATCCAGCGCATTTAGGCTTAGGATTAGGGTTAGGGTTAGGGTTATGTTTAGTGTGAGGGTTAGAATCGAGGGCATTTAAGGATAGTGTTAGGGTTAGAGTTCGGTATAGGGTTAGCTTTCGTAGAATCGAGGGTTAGTGTTAGGGTTAGGGTTAGGTTTAAGATTAGGTTTAGAATCAAGCGCATTTTTACTGTTAGGGTTAGGGTTTGAGTGCATTTAGGGGTACAGGAGGAGTGGGTTAGGATTATGGTTAGGGTTTGTGTTGGTAGAATCGAAGTTTAGGGTTAGGCTTAGGGTCAGGATTGCCTTTCGGGTTAGAGTCGAGTGCATTTAGCGTTAGGCTTAGTGTTGAGATTGATGATTGAGTGTTAGGGTTATAATCGAGTACATTAGTGTTAGATTTATGGTTAGAATCCAGTGCATTTAGGGTTAGTATTAGGGTTAGGGTTAGGGTTATGTTCAGGGTGAGGGTTAGAATCGAGTGCATTTAAGGATAGTGTGAGGGTTAGAGTTAGGTATAGGGTTAGCTTTCATAGAATCCAGGGTCAGTGTTCGGGTTAGAGTTAGGGTAAGGATTAGGGTTAGAATCAAGTGCATTTTTAGTGTTAGGGTTGGGGTAAGGGTTAGGGTTTGAGTGCATTTAGGGGTAGGGAAGGAGTTGGGTTAGGGTTAGGGTTAGGGTTTGTGTTTGTTGAATCGAGGTTTTGGGTTAGGCTTAGGGTCAGGAGAGCATTTTGCGTCATAATTCAGAGCATTTAGGCTTAGGGTTAGTGTTGAAATTGATGATATAGTTTTAGCGTTCGAATCAAGCACATTTAGGGAAAGAGTTATGATTAGAATTCAGTGCATTTAGGGTTAGGGTTAGGCTTAGGCTTAGGGTCAGGGTTAGGTTTAGGGTCAGGGTTAGAATCGAGAGCTTTTAAGGATACTGCTAGGGTTAGAGTTAGGTTTAGGGTTAGCTTTCGTAGAATCGAGGGTTAGGCTTAGGGTTAGGCTTAGGGTGAGGGTTAGGGTTAGAATCAAGCACAGTTTTAGTGTTAGCGTTTGGGTGATGGTTAGGGTTAAAGTGCTTTTAGGAATAGGGGTAGGGCTAGGGTTCGCATTAGGGTTAAGTTTTGTGTTGGTAGAATCGAGGTTTAGGTTTAGGCTTAGGGTCAGGATTGCATTTCGGATCTGAATCGCGTGTATTTAGGCTTTGGGTTAGTGTTCAAATTGACGATTTAGTGTTAGGGTTTGAATCGAGCACATTTAGGGTTAGAGTTATGGTTAGAATTCAGTGCATTTAGGGTTAGTGTTAAGGATAGGGTTATGTTCAGGGTTTGGGTTAGAATCGAGTGCATTTAAGGATAGTGTTAGGGGTAGAGTTATGTAGAAGGTTAACTTTCGTAGATTCGAGGGTTAGGGTTAGGGTTAGGGTCAGGATTGCCTTTTGGGTTAGAATCGAGTGCATTTAGTGTTAGTGTTAGTGTTGAGATTGACGATTTAGGGTTAGTGTTAGAATCAAGCACATTAGGGTTAGAGTTAAGGTTGGAATCCAGTGCATTTAGGGTTAGGATTAGGGATAGGGTTAGGGTTATGTTTAGGGTGAGGGTTAGAATCGAGTGCATTTAAGAATAGTGTTAGGGTTAGAGTTAGGTATAGGGTTAGCTTTCATAGAATCGAGGGTTAGTGTTAGGGTCAGTGTTAGGGTTAAGATTAGGGTTAGAATCAAGCGCATTTTTACTGTTAGGGTTGGGGTTAGGGTTAGGGTTTCAGTGCATTTAGGGGTACGGGAGGAGTGGGTTAGGATTAGGGTTGGGTTTCTGTTGGTAGAATCGAGGTTTAGGGTTAGTCTTAGCGTCAGGATTGCCTTTCGGGTTAGAGTCGAGTGCATTTAGCGTTAGGCTTAGTGTTGAGATTGACGATTGAGTGTTAGGGTTATAATTGAGTACATTAGTGTTTGAGTTATGGTTAGAATCCAGTGCATTTAGGGTTAGGATTAGGGTTAGGGTTAGGGGTAAGTTCAGGGTGAGGGTTAGAATCGAGTGCATTTAAGGATAGTGTTAAGGTTAGAGTTAGGTATAGGGTTAGCTTTCATAGAATCGAGGGTCAGTGTTCGGGTTAGAGTTATGGTAAGGATTAGGGTTAGAATCAAGTGCATTTTTAGTATTAGGGTTGGGGTTAGGGTTAAGGTTTGAGTGCATTTAGGGATAGGGGAGGAGTTGGGTTAGGATTAGGGTTAGGGTTTGTGTTGGTAGAATCGAGGATTAGGGTTAGGCTTAGGGTCAGGATTGCCTTTCGGGTTAGAGTCGAGTGCATTTAGCGTTAGGCTTAGTGTTGAGATTGACGATTTAGTGTTAGGCTTAGAATCAAGCACATGAGGGTTAGAGTTATGGTTAGAATCCACTGCATTTAGGCTTAGGGTTAGGGTTAGGGTTATTAGGGACAGGATTAGAATCGAGAGCATTTAAGGATAGTTTTAGGGTTAGAGCTAGGTTTAGCGGTAGGTTTCGTAGCATTGAGGGTTAGGGTTAGGGTTAGGGTTAGGGTTAGAATCAAGCGCATTTTTAGTGTTAGGGGTTAGGTTAGGGTTAGGGTTAGAGTGCATATAGAGGTAGGGATAGGAGTAGGGTTAGGATTAGGGTTGGGGTTTGTGTTGGTAGAATCTAGTTTTAGGGTTAGGCTTAGGGTCAGGATTGCCTTTTGGGTTAGAGTCTAGTGCATTTAGGGTTTGGCTTAGTGTTGAGAGTGACGAATGAGTGTTAGGGTTATAATGGAGTACATTAGGGTTAGAGTTATGGTTAGAATCCAGAGCATTTAGAGTTAGGATTAGGGTTAGGGTTAGGGTTATGTTCAGGGTGAGGGTTAGAATCGAGTGCATTTAAGGATAGTGTTAGGGGTGGACTTATGTGGAAGGTTAGCTTTCGTAGATTCGAGCGTTAGGGTTAGGGTTAGGGTCAGGATTGCCTTTTGGGTTAGAAATGAGTGCATTTAGGGTTAGGGTTAGTGTTGAGATTGACGATTTAGAGTTAGTGTAAGAATCAAGCACATTAGGATTAGAGTTAAGGTTGGAATCCAGCGCATTTAGGCTTAGGATTAGGGTTAGGGTTAGGGTTATGTTTAGTGTGAGGGTTAGAATCGAGGGCATTTAAGGATAGTGTTAGGGTTAGAGTTCGGTATAGGGTTAGCTTTCGTAGAATCGAGGGTTAGTGTTAGGGTTAGGGTTAGGTTTAAGATTAGGTTTAGAATCAAGCGCATTTTTACTGTTAGGGTTAGGGTTTGAGTGCATTTAGGGGTACAGGAGGAGTGGGTTAGGATTATGGTTAGGGTTTGTGTTGGTAGAATCGAAGTTTAGGGTTAGGCTTAGGGTCAGGATTGCCTTTCGGGTTAGAGTCGAGTGCATTTAGCGTTAGGCTTAGTGTTGAGATTGATGATTGAGTGTTAGGGTTATAATCGAGTACATTAGTGTTAGATTTATGGTTAGAATCCAGTGCATTTAGGGTTAGTATTAGGGTTAGGGTTAGGGTTATGTTCAGGGTGAGGGTTAGAATCGAGTGCATTTAAGGATAGTGTGAGGGTTAGAGTTAGGTATAGGGTTAGCTTTCATAGAATCCAGGGTCAGTGTTCGGGTTAGAGTTAGGGTAAGGATTAGGGTTAGAATCAAGTGCATTTTTAGTGTTAGGGTTGGGGTAAGGGTTAGGGTTTGAGTGCATTTAGGGGTAGGGAAGGAGTTGGGTTAGGGTTAGGGTTAGGGTTTGTGTTTGTTGAATCGAGGTTTTGGGTTAGGCTTAGGGTCAGGAGAGCATTTTGCGTCATAATTCAGAGCATTTAGGCTTAGGGTTAGTGTTGAAATTGATGATATAGTTTTAGCGTTCGAATCAAGCACATTTAGGGAAAGAGTTATGATTAGAATTCAGTGCATTTAGGGTTAGGGTTAGGCTTAGGCTTAGGGTCAGGGTTAGGTTTAGGGTCAGGGTTAGAATCGAGAGCTTTTAAGGATACTGCTAGGGTTAGAGTTAGGTTTAGGGTTAGCTTTCGTAGAATCGAGGGTTAGGCTTAGGGTTAGGCTTAGGGTGAGGGTTAGGGTTAGAATCAAGCACAGTTTTAGTGTTAGCGTTTGGGTGAGGGTTAGGGTTAAAGTGCTTTTAGGAATAGGGGTAGGGCTAGGGTTCGGATTAGGGTTAAGTTTTGTGTTGGTAGAATCGAGGTTTAGGTTTAGGCTTAGGGTCAGGATTGCATTTCGGATCTGAATCGCGTGTATTTAGGCTTTGGGTTAGTGTTCAAATTGACGATTTAGTGTTAGGGTTTGAATCGAGCACATTTAGGGGTTAGAGTTATGGTTAGAATTCAATGCATTTAGGGTTAGTGTTAGGGATAGGGTTATGTTCAGGGTTTGGGTTAGAATCGAGTGCATTTAAGGATAGTGTTAGGGGTAGAGTTATGTAGAAGGTTAATTTTCGTAGATTCGAGGGTTAGGGTTAGGGTTAGGGTCAGGATTGCCTTTTGGGTTAGAATCGAGTGCATTTAGTGTTAGTGTTAGTGTTGAGATTGACGATTTAGGGTTAGTGTTAGAATCAAGCACATTAGGGTTAGAGTTAAGGTTGGAATCCAGTGCATTTAGGGTTAGGATTAGGGATAGGGTTAGGGTTATGTTTAGGGTGAGGGTTAGAATCGAGTGCATTTAAGAATAGTGTTAGGGTTAGAGTTAGGTATAGGGTTAGCTTTCATAGAATCGAGGGTTAGTGTTAGGGTCAGTGTTAGGGTTAAGATTAGGGTTAGAATCAAGCGCATTTTTACTGTTAGGGTTGGGGTTAGGGTTAGGGTTTCAGTGCATTTAGGGGTACGGGAGGAGTGGGTTAGGATTAGGGTTGGGTTTCTGTTGGTAGAATCGAGGTTTAGGGTTAGTCTTAGCGTCAGGATTGCCTTTCGGGTTAGAGTCGAGTGCATTTAGCGTTAGGCTTAGTGTTGAGATTGACGATTGAGTGTTAGGGTTATAATTGAGTACATTAGTGTTTGAGTTATGGTTAGAATCCAGTGCATTTAGGGTTAGGATTAGGGTTAGGGTTAGGGGTAAGTTCAGGGTGAGGGTTAGAATCGAGTGCATTTAAGGATAGTGTTAAGGTTAGAGTTAGGTATAGGGTTAGCTTTCATAGAATCGAGGGTCAGTGTTCGGGTTAGAGTTATGGTAAGGATTAGGGTTAGAATCAAGTGCATTTTTAGTATTAGGGTTGGGGTTAGGGTTAAGGTTTGAGTGCATTTAGGGATAGGGGAGGAGTTGGGTTAGGATTAGGGTTAGGGTTTGTGTTGGTAGAATCGAGGATTAGGGTTAAGCTTAGGGTCAGGATTGCCTTTCGGGTTAGAGTCGAGTGCATTTAGCGTTAGGCTTAGTGTTGAGATTGACGATTTAGTGTTAGGCTTAGAATCAAGCACATGAGGGTTAGAGTTATGGTTAGAATCCACTGCATTTAGGCTTAGGGTTAGGGTTAGGGTTATTAGGGACAGGATTAGAATCGAGAGCATTTAAGGATAGTTTTAGGGTTAGAGCTAGGTTTAGCGGTAGGTTTCGTAGCATTGAGGGTTAGGGTTAGGGTTAGGGTTAGGGTTAGAATCAAGCGCATTTTTAGTGTTAGGGGTTAGGTTAGGGTTAGGGTTAGAGTGCATATAGAGGTAGGGATAGGAGTAGGGTTAGGATTAGGGTTGGGGTTTGTGTTGGTAGAATCTAGTTTTAGGGTTAGGCTTAGGGTCAGGATTGCCTTTTGGGTTAGAGTCTAGTGCATTTAGGGTTTGGCTTAGTGTTGAGAGTGACGAATGAGTGTTAGGGTTATAATGGAGTACATTAGGGTTAGAGTTATGGTTAGAATCCAGAGCATTTAGAGTTAGGATTAGGGTTAGGGTTAGGGTTATGTTCAGGGTGAGGGTTAGAATCGAGTGCATTTAAGGATAGTGTTAGGGGTGGACTTATGTGGAAGGTTAGCTTTCGTAGATTCGAGCGTTAGGGTTAGGGTTAGGGTCAGGATTGCCTTTTGGGTTAGAAATGAGTGCATTTAGGGTTAGGGTTAGTGTTGAGATTGACGATTTAGAGTTAGTGTAAGAATCAAGCACATTAGGATTAGAGTTAAGGTTGGAATCCAGCGCATTTAGGCTTAGGATTAGGGTTAGGGTTAGGGTTATGTTTAGTGTGAGGGTTAGAATCGAGGGCATTTAAGGATAGTGTTAGGGTTAGAGTTCGGTATAGGGTTAGCTTTCGTAGAATCGAGGGTTAGTGTTAGGGTTAGGGTTAGGTTTAAGATTAGGTTTAGAATCAAGCGCATTTTTACTGTTAGGGTTAGGGTTTGAGTGCATTTAGGGGTACAGGAGGAGTGGGTTAGGATTATGGTTAGGGTTTGTGTTGGTAGAATCGAAGTTTAGGGTTGGGCTTAGGGTCAGGATTGCCTTTCGGGTTAGAGTCGAGTGCATTTAGCGTTAGGCTTAGTGTTGAGATTGATGATTGAGTGTTAGGGTTATAATCGAGTACATTAGTGTTAGATTTATGGTTAGAATCCAGTGCATTTAGGGTTAGGATTAGGGTTAGGGTTAGGGTTATGTTCAGGGTGAGGGTTAGAATCGAGTGCATTTAAGGATAGTGTGAGGGTTAGAGTTAGGTATAGGGTTAGCTTTCATAGAATCCAGGGTCAGTGTTCGGGTTAGAGTTAGGGTAAGGATTAGGGTTAGAATCAAGTGCATTTTTAGTGTTAGGGTTGGGGTAAGGGTTAGGGTTTGAGTGCATTTAGGGGTAGGGAAGGAGTTGGGTTAGGGTTAGGGTTAGGGTTTGTGTTTGTTGAATCGAGGTTTTGGGTTAGGCTTAGGGTCAGGAGAGCATTTTGCGTCATAATTCAGAGCATTTAGGCTTAGGGTTAGTGTTGAAATTGATGATATAGTTTTAGCGTTCGAATCAAGCACATTTAGGGAAAGAGTTATGATTAGAATTCAGTGCATTTAGGGTTAGGGTTAGGCTTAGGCTTAGGGTCAGGGTTAGGTTTAGGGTCAGGGTTAGAATCGAGAGCTTTTAAGGATACTGCTAGGGTTAGAGTTAGGTTTAGGGTTAGCTTTCGTAGAATCGAGGGTTAGGCTTAGGGTTAGGCTTAGGGTGAGGGTTAGGGTTAGAATCAAGCACAGTTTTAGTGTTAGCGTTTGGGTGAGGGTTAGGGTTAAAGTGCTTTTAGGAATAGGGGTAGGGCTAGGGTTCGGATTAGGGTTAAGTTTTGTGTTGGTAGAATCGAGGTTTAGGTTTAGGCTTAGGGTCAGGATTGCATTTCGGATCTGAATCGCGTGTATTTAGGCTTTGGGTTAGTGTTCAAATTGACGATTTAGTGTTAGTGTTTGAATCGAGCACATTTAGGGTTAGAGTTATGGTTAGAATTCAGTGCATTTAGGGTTAGTGTTAAGGATAGGGTTATGTTCAGGGTTTGGGTTAGAATCGAGTGCATTTAAGGATAGTGTTAGGGGTAGAGTTATGTAGAAGGTTAACTTTCGTAGATTCGAGGGTTAGGGTTAGGGTTAGGGTCAGGATTGCCTTTTGGGTTAGAATCGAGTGCATTTAGTGTTAGTGTTAGTGTTGAGATTGACGATTTAGGGTTAGTGTTAGAATCAAGCACATTAGGGTTAGAGTTAAGGTTGGAATCCAGTGCATTTAGGGTTAGGATTAGGGATAGGGTTAGGGTTATGTTTAGGGTGAGGGTTAGAATCGAGTGCATTTAAGAATAGTGTTAGGGTTAGAGTTAGGTATAGGGTTAGCTTTCATAGAATCGAGGGTTAGTGTTAGGGTCAGTGTTAGGGTTAAGATTAGGGTTAGAATCAAGCGCATTTTTACTGTTAGGGTTGGGGTTAGGGTTAGGGTTTCAGTGCATTTAGGGGTACGGGAGGAGTGGGTTAGGATTAGGGTTGGGTTTCTGTTGGTAGAATCGAGGTTTAGGGTTAGTCTTAGCGTCAGGATTGCCTTTCGGGTTAGAGTCGAGTGCATTTAGCGTTAGGCTTAGTGTTGAGATTGACGATTGAGTGTTAGGGTTATAATTGAGTACATTAGTGTTTGAGTTATGGTTAGAATCCAGTGCATTTAGGGTTAGGATTAGGGTTAGGGTTAGGGGTAAGTTCAGGGTGAGGGTTAGAATCGAGTGCATTTAAGGATAGTGTTAAGGTTAGAGTTAGGTATAGGGTTAGCTTTCATAGAATCGAGGGTCAGTGTTCGGGTTAGAGTTATGGTAAGGATTAGGGTTAGAATCAAGTGCATTTTTAGTATTAGGGTTGGGGTTAGGGTTAAGGTTTGAGTGCATTTAGGGATAGGGGAGGAGTTGGGTTAGGATTAGGGTTAGGGTTTGTGTTGGTAGAATCGAGGATTAGGGTTAGGCTTAGGGTCAGGATTGCCTTTCGGGTTAGAGTCGAGTGCATTTAGCGTTAGGCTTAGTGTTGAGATTGACGATTTAGTGTTAGGCTTAGAATCAAGCACATGAGGGTTAGAGTTATGGTTAGAATCCACTGCATTTAGGCTTAGGGTTAGGGTTAGGGTTATTAGGGACAGGATTAGAATCGAGAGCATTTAAGGATAGTTTTAGGGTTAGAGCTAGGTTTAGCGGTAGGTTTCGTAGCATTGAGGGTTAGGGTTAGGGTTAGGGTTAGGGTTAGAATCAAGCGCATTTTTAGTGTTAGGGGTTAGGTTAGGGTTAGGGTTAGAGTGCATATAGAGGTAGGGATAGGAGTAGGGTTAGGATTAGGGTTGGGGTTTGTGTTGGTAGAATCTAGTTTTAGGGTTAGGCTTAGGGTCAGGATTGCCTTTTGGGTTAGAGTCTAGTGCATTTAGGGTTTGGCTTAGTGTTGAGAGTGACGAATGAGTGTTAGGGTTATAATGGAGTACATTAGGGTTAGAGTTATGATTAGAATCCAGAGCATTTAGAGTTAGGATTAGGGTTAGGGTTAGGGTTATGTTCAGGGTGAGGGTTAGAATCGAGTGCATTTAAGGATAGTGTTAGGGGTGGACTTATGTGGAAGGTTAGCTTTCGTAGATTCGAGCGTTAGGGTTAGGGTTAGGGTCAGGATTGCCTTTTGGGTTAGAAATGAGTGCATTTAGGGTTAGGGTTAGTGTTGAGATTGACGATTTAGAGTTAGTGTAAGAATCAAGCACATTAGGATTAGAGTTAAGGTTGGAATCCAGCGCATTTAGGCTTAGGATTAGGGTTAGGGTTAGGGTTATGTTTAGTGTGAGGGTTAGAATCGAGGGCATTTAAGGATAGTGTTAGGGTTAGAGTTCGGTATAGGGTTAGCTTTCGTAGAATCGAGGGTTAGTGTTAGGGTTAGGGTTAGGTTTAAGATTAGGTTTAGAATCAAGCGCATTTTTACTGTTAGGGTTAGGGTTTGAGTGCATTTAGGGGTACAGGAGGAGTGGGTTAGGATTATGGTTAGGGTTTGTGTTGGTAGAATCGAAGTTTAGGGTTAGGCTTAGGGTCAGGATTGCCTTTCGGGTTAGAGTCGAGTGCATTTAGCGTTAGGCTTAGTGTTGAGATTGATGATTGAGTGTTAGGGTTATAATCGAGTACATTAGTGTTAGATTTATGGTTAGAATCCAGTGCATTTAGGGTTAGTATTAGGGTTAGGGTTAGGGTTATGTTCAGGGTGAGGGTTAGAATCGAGTGCATTTAAGGATAGTGTGAGGGTTAGAGTTAGGTATAGGGTTAGCTTTCATAGAATCCAGGGTCAGTGTTCGGGTTAGAGTTAGGGTAAGGATTAGGGTTAGAATCAAGTGCATTTTTAGTGTTAGGGTTGGGGTAAGGGTTAGGGTTTGAGTGCATTTAGGGGTAGGGAAGGAGTTGGGTTAGGGTTAGGGTTAGGGTTTGTGTTTGTTGAATCGAGGTTTTGGGTTAGGCTTAGGGTCAGGAGAGCATTTTGCGTCATAATTCAGAGAATTTAGGCTTAGGGTTAGTGTTGAAATTGATGATATAGTTTTAGCGTTCGAATCAAGCACATTTAGGGAAAGAGTTATGATTAGAATTCAGTGCATTTAGGGTTAGGGTTAGGCTTAGGCTTAGGGTCAGGGTTAGGTTTAGGGTCAGGGTTAGAATCGAGAGCTTTTAAGGATACTGCTAGGGTTAGAGTTAGGTTTAGGGTTAGCTTTCGTAGAATCGAGGGTTAGGCTTAGGGTTAGGCTTAGGGTGAGGGTTAGGGTTAGAATCAAGCACAGTTTTAGTGTTAGCGTTTGGGTGATGGTTAGGGTTAAAGTGCTTTTAGGAATAGGGGTAGGGCTAGGGTTCGGATTAGGGTTAAGTTTTGTGTTGGTAGAATCGAGGTTTAGGTTTAGGCTTAGGGTCAGGATTGCATTTCGGATCTGAATCGCGTGTATTTAGGCTTTGGGTTAGTGTTCAAATTGACGATTTAGTGTTAGTGTTTGAATCGAGCACATTTAGGGTTAGAGTTATGGTTAGAATTCAGTGCATTTAGGGTTAGTGTTAAGGATAGGGTTATGTTCAGGGTTTGGGTTAGAATCGAGTGCATTTAAGGATAGTGTTAGGGGTAGAGTTATGTAGAAGGTTAACTTTCGTAGATTCGAGGGTTAGGGTTAGGGTTAGGGTCAGGATTGCCTTTTGGGTTAGAATCGAGTGCATTTAGTGTTAGTGTTAGTGTTGAGATTGACGATTTAGGGTTAGTGTTAGAATCAAGCACATTAGGGTTAGAGTTAAGGTTGGAATCCAGTGCATTTAGGGTTAGGATTAGGGATAGGGTTAGGGTTATGTTTAGGGTGAGGGTTAGAATCGAGTGCATTTAAGAATAGTGTTAGGGTTAGAGTTAGGTATAGGGTTAGCTTTCATAGAATCGAGGGTTAGTGTTAGGGTCAGTGTTAGGGTTAAGATTAGGGTTAGAATCAAGCGCATTTTTACTGTTAGGGTTGGGGTTAGGGTTAGGGTTTCAGTGCATTTAGGGGTACGGGAGGAGTGGGTTAGGATTAGGGTTGGGTTTCTGTTGGTAGAATCGAGGTTTAGGGTTAGTCTTAGCGTCAGGATTGCCTTTCGGGTTAGAGTCGAGTGCATTTAGCGTTAGGCTTAGTGTTGAGATTGACGATTGAGTGTTAGGGTTATAATCGAGTACATTAGTGTTAGAGTTATGGTTAGAATCCAGTGCATTTAGGGTTAGGATTAGGGTTAGGGTTAGGGTTATGTTCAGGGTGAGGGTTAGAATCGAGTGCATTTAAGGATAGTGTTAGGGTTAGAGTTAGGTATAGGGTTAGCTTTCATAGAATCGAGGGTCAGTGTTCGGGTTAGAGTTAGGGTAAGGATTAGGGATAGAATCAAGTGCATTTTTAGTGTTAGGGTTGGGGTTAGGGTTAGGGTTTGAGTGCATTTAGGGGTACGGGAGTAGTGGGTTAGGATTATGGTTAGGGTTTGTGTTGGTAGAATCGAGGATTAGGGTTAGGCTTAGGGTCAGGATTGCCTTTCGGGTTAGAGTCGAGTGCATTTAGCGTTAGGCTTAGTGTTGAGATTGACGATTGAGTGTTAGGGTTATAATCGAGTACATTAGTGTTAGAGTTATGGTTACAATCCAGTGCATTTAGGGTTAGGATTAGGGTTAGGGTTAGGGTTATGTTCACGGTGAAGGTTAGAATCGAGTGCATTTAAGGATAGTGTTAGGGTTAGAGTTAGGTATAGGGTTAGCTTTCATAGAATCGAGGGTCAGTGTTCGGGTGAGACTTAGGATAAATATTAGGGTTAGAATCAAGTGCATTTTAGTGTTAGGGTTGGGGTAGGGTTAGGGTTTTAGTGCATTTAGGGGTAGGGGAGGAGTTGGGTTAGGATTATGGTTAGGGTTTGTGTTGGTTGAATCGAGGTTTTGGTTTAGGCTTAGGGTCAGGAGAGCATTTTGGGTCATAATTCAGAGCATTTAGACTTAGGGTTACTGTTGAAATTGATGGTATAGTTTTAGCGTTAGAATCAAGCACAGTTAGGGAAAGAGTTATGATTAGAATTCAGTGCATTTAGGGTTAGGGTTAGGATTAGGCTTAGGGTTAGGGTTAGGTTTAGGGTCAGGGTTACAATCGAGAGCTTTTAAGGATAGTTCTAGGCTTAGAGTTATGTTTAGGGTTAGCTTTCTTTGAATCGAGGGTTAGGCTTAGAGTAAGGCTTAGGGTGAGGGTTAGGGTTAGAATCAAGCAGAGTTTTAGTGTTAGTGTTTGGGTGCGGGTTAGGGTTAAAGTGCTTTTAGGGCTAGTGGTAGGGGTAGGGTTCGGATTCGGGTTATGGTTTGTGTTGGTAGAATCGAGGTTTAGGTTTAGGCTTAGGGTCAGGATTGCATTTTGGATCTGAATCACGTGTATTTAGGCTTTGGTTTAGTGTTCAAATTGCCGATTTTAGTGTTACGGTTTGAATCGAGCACATTTAGGGTTAGAGTTATGGTTAGAATTCAGTGCATTTAGGGTTAGGGTTAGGGTTAGTGTCAGGGTTAAAATCGAGAGCATTTAAGGGTAGTGCTAGGGTTAGAGTTAGGTTTAGCGTTCGCTTTCGTAGAATCGAGGGATAGGCTTAAGGTTAGGCTTAGGCTTAGGGTTAGGGTTAGGTTTAGGGTCAGGGTTAGAATCGAGAGCTTTTAAGGATAGTGCTAGGGGGAGAGTTAGGTTTAGGATTAGGTTTCGCAGAACTGAGGGTTGGGGTCAGGGTTAGGGTTAGAATCAAGCAGAGTTTTAGTGTTAGCGTTAGGGTGAGGGTTAGGGTTAAAGTGCTTTTAGGGCTAGTGGTAGGGGTAGGGTTAGGATTAGGGTTAAGGTTTGTGTTGGTAGAATCGCGATTTAGGTTTAGGCTTAGGGTCAGGATTGCATTTTGGATCTGAATCGCGTGTATTTAGGCTTTGAGTTAGTGTCCAAATTGACGATTTAGTGTTAGGGTTTGAATCGAGCACATTGAGGGTTAGAGTTATGGTTAAAATTAAGTGCATTTACGGTTAGGGTTAGGGTTAGGGTTAGGGTTAGGGTCAGGGTTAAAATCGAGAGCATTTAAGGATAGTGCTAGGGTTAGAGTTAGGTTTAGCGTTCTCTTTCGTAGAATCGAGGGTTAGGCTTAAGGTTAAGCTTAGGCTTAGGGTTAGGGTTAGAATCAGGCGCATTTTTAGTGTTCTAGTTTTCGTCAGGATATGGCTTAGAGTGCATTTAGGGGTAGGGGTATGAGCAGAGTTAGGATTAGGGTTAAGGTTTGTGTTGGTAGAATCGAGGTTTAGGGTTAGTCTTAGCGTCAGGAATGGCTTTTGGGTTAGAATGCAGTGCATTTAGGTTTATGGATAGTGTTGAAATTGACCATTTAGTGTTAGAGTCAGAATCGAGCACATTAGGGTTATAGTTATGGTTAGAATACAGTGCATTTAGGGTTAGGATTAGGGTTAGGGTTTGTGTTTTTAGAATCGAAGTTTAGGGTTAGGCTTAGGGACAGGATTACCTTTTGGGTTAGAATCGAGTGCATTTAGGGTTAGGGTTAGTGTTGAGATTGACGATTTATTGTTAGTCTTAGAATCAAGCACATGAGGGTTAGAGTTATGGTTAGAATCCGCTGCATTTAGTCTTAGGGTTAGGGTTAGGGTTATTAGGGTCAGGATTAGAATCGAGAGCATTTAAGGATAGTTTTCGGGTTAGAGTTAGGTTGAGGGTTAGGTTTCGTAGAATTGAGGGTTAGGGTTAGCGTTAGGGTCAGGATTGCCTTTTGGGTTAGAAGCGAGTTAATTTAGGGTCAGGGTTAGTGTTGGGATTGACGATTTAGAGTTATTGTTAGAATCAAGCACATTAGGGTTAGATTTATGGCTAGAATCCAGTGCATTTAGGGTTTGGATTAGGGTTAGGGTTAGGGTTATGTTTAGGGAGAGGGTTAGAATCGAGTGCATTTAAGGATAGTGTGAGGGTTAGAGTTAGGGACAGGGTTAGCTTTCATAGAATCGAGGGTCAGTGTTCGGGTTAGGGTTAGGGTTAGGGTTAGGGTTAGAATCAAGTGCATTTTTAGTGTTCGGGTTGGGGTTATGGTTAGGGTTTGAGTGCATTTCGGGGTAGGGGAGGAGTTGGGTTAGGATTAGGGTCAGGGTTTGTGTTGGTAGAATCGAGGTTTTGGGTTAGGCTTAGGGTCAGGAGAGCATTTTGGGTCATAATTCAAAGTATTTAGGCTTACGGTTAGTGTTGAAATTGATGATTTAGTTTTAGCGTTAGAATCAAGCACATTTAGGGATAGAATGATGATTAGTATTCAGTGCATTTAGGATTAGGGTTAGGCTTAGGCTTAGGGTTAGTGTTATCGTTCGTTTTAGGGTCAGGGTTAGAATCGAGAGCATTTAAGGATTGTGCTAGGGTTAGAGTTAGGTATAGGGCTAGCTTTCGTAGAATCCAGCGTTAGGCTTAGGGTTAGGTTTAGATGAGGGTTAGGGTTAGAATCAAGCACAGTTTTAGTGTTAGCGTTAGGGTGAGGGTTAGGGTTAAAGTGCTTTTAGGGCTAGTGGTAGGGGCAGGGTTAGGATTAGGGTTAAGGTTTGTGTTGGTAGAATCGCGGTTTAGGTTTAGGCTTAGGGTCAGGATTGCATTTTGGATCTGAATCGCGTGTATTTAGGCTTTGAGTTAGTGTTCAAATTGACGATTTAGTGTTAGGGTTTGAATCGAGCACATTGAGGGTTAGAGTTATGATTAAAATTAAGTGCATTTACGGTTAGGGTTAGGGTTAGGGTTAGGGTTAGGGTTAGGGTCAGGGTTAAAATCGAGGGCATTTAAGGATAGTGCTAGGGTTAGAGTTAGGTTTAGCGTTCGCTTTCATAGAATCGAGGGTTAGGCTTAAGGTTAAGCTTAGGCTTAGGGTTAGGGTTAGAATCAGGCGCATTTTTAGTGTTCTAGTTTTCGTCAGGATATGGCTTAGAGTGCATTTAGGGGTAGGGGTATGAGCAGAGTTAGGATTAGGGTTAAGGTTTGTGTTGGTAGAATCGAGGTTTAGGGTTAGTCTTAGCGTCAGGAATGGCTTTTGGGTTAGAATGCAGTGCATTTAGGTTTATGGATAGTGTTGAAATTGACCATTTAGTGTTAGAGTCAGAATCGAGCACATTAGGGTTATAGTTATGGTTAGAATACAGTGCATTTAGGGTTAGGATTAGGGTTAGGGTTTGTGTTGGTAGAATCGAGGTTTAGGGTTAGGCTTAGGGTCAGGATTGCCTTTTGGGTTAGAGTCGAGTGCATTTAGGGTTAGGGTTAGTGTTGAGATTGACGATTTAGGGTTAGTGTTAGAATCAAGCACATTAGGGTTAGAGTTAAGGTTGGAATCCAGTGCATTTAGGGTTAGGATTAGGGATAGGGTTAGGGTTATGTTTAGGGTGAGGGTTAGAATCGAGTGCATTTAAGAATAGTGTTAGGGTTAGAGTTAGGTATAGGGTTAGCTTTCATAGAATCGAGGGTTAGTGTTAGGGTCAGTGTTAGGGTTAAGATTAGGGTTAGAATCAAGCGCATTTTTACTGTTAGGGTTGGGGTTAGGGTTAGGGTTTCAGTGCATTTAGGGGTACGGGAGGAGTGGGTTAGGATTAGGGTTGGGTTTCTGTTGGTAGAATCGAGGTTTAGGGTTAGTCTTAGCGTCAGGATTGCCTTTCGGGTTAGAGTCGAGTGCATTTAGCGTTAGGCTTAGTGTTGAGATTGACGATTGAGTGTTAGGGTTATAATTGAGTACATTAGTGTTTGAGTTATGGTTAGAATCCAGTGCATTTAGGGTTAGGATTAGGGTTAGGGTTAGGGGTAAGTTCAGGGTGAGGGTTAGAATCGAGTGCATTTAAGGATAGTGTTAAGGTTAGAGTTAGGTATAGGGTTAGCTTTCATAGAATCGAGGGTCAGTGTTCGGGTTAGAGTTATGGTAAGGATTAGGGTTAGAATCAAGTGCATTTTTAGTATTAGGGTTGGGGTTAGGGTTAAGGTTTGAGTGCATTTAGGGATAGGGGAGGAGTTGGGTTAGGATTAGGGTTAGGGTTTGTGTTGGTAGAATCGAGGATTAGGGTTAGGCTTAGGGTCAGGATTGCCTTTCGGGTTAGAGTCGAGTGCATTTAGCGTTAGGCTTAGTGTTGAGATTGACGATTTAGTGTTAGGCTTAGAATCAAGCACATGAGGGTTAGAGTTATGGTTAGAATCCACTGCATTTAGGCTTAGGGTTAGGGTTAGGGTTATTAGGGACAGGATTAGAATCGAGAGCATTTAAGGATAGTTTTAGGGTTAGAGCTAGGTTTAGCGGTAGGTTTCGTAGCATTGAGGGTTAGGGTTAGGGTTAGGGTTAGGGTTAGAATCAAGCGCATTTTTAGTGTTAGGGGTTAGGTTAGGGTTAGGGTTAGAGTGCATATAGAGGTAGGGATAGGAGTAGGGTTAGGATTAGGGTTGGGGTTTGTGTTGGTAGAATCTAGTTTTAGGGTTAGGCTTAGGGTCAGGATTGCCTTTTGGGTTAGAGTCTAGTGCATTTAGGGTTTGGCTTAGTGTTGAGAGTGACGAATGAGTGTTAGGGTTATAATGGAGTACATTAGGGTTAGAGTTATGGTTAGAATCCAGAGCATTTAGAGTTAGGATTAGGGTTAGGGTTAGGGTTATGTTCAGGGTGAGGGTTAGAATCGAGTGCATTTAAGGATAGTGTTAGGGGTGGACTTATGTGGAAGGTTAGCTTTCGTAGATTCGAGCGTTAGGGTTAGGGTTAGGGTCAGGATTGCCTTTTGGGTTAGAAATGAGTGCATTTAGGGTTAGGGTTAGTGTTGAGATTGACGATTTAGAGTTAGTGTAAGAATCAAGCACATTAGGATTAGAGTTAAGGTTGGAATCCAGCGCATTTAGGCTTAGGATTAGGGTTAGGGTTAGGGTTATGTTTAGTGTGAGGGTTAGAATCGAGGGCATTTAAGGATAGTGTTAGGGTTAGAGTTCGGTATAGGGTTAGCTTTCGTAGAATCGAGGGTTAGTGTTAGGGTTAGGGTTAGGTTTAAGATTAGGTTTAGAATCAAGCGCATTTTTACTGTTAGGCTTAGGGTTTGAGTGCATTTAGGGGTACAGGAGGAGTGGGTTAGGATTATGGTTAGGGTTTGTGTTGGTAGAATCGAAGTTTAGGGTTGGGCTTAGGGTCAGGATTGCCTTTCGGGTTAGAGTCGAGTGCATTTAGCGTTAGGCTTAGTGTTGAGATTGATGATTGAGTGTTAGGGTTATAATCGAGTACATTAGTGTTAGATTTATGGTTAGAATCCAGTGCATTTAGGGTTAGTATTAGGGTTAGGGTTAGGGTTATGTTCAGGGTGAGGGTTAGAATCGAGTGCATTTAAGGATAGTGTGAGGGTTAGAGTTAGGTATAGGGTTAGCTTTCATAGAATCCAGGGTCAGTGTTCGGGTTAGAGTTATGGTAAGGATTAGGGTTAGAATCAAGTGCATTTTTAGTGTTAGGGTTGGGGTAAGGGTTAGGGTTTGAGTGCATTTAGGGGTAGGGAAGGAGTTGGGTAGGGTTAGGGTTAGGGTTTGTGTTGGTAGAATCGAGGATTAGGGTTAGGCTTAGGGTCAGGATTGCCTTTCGGGTTAGAGTCGAGTGCATTTAGCGTTAGGCTTAGTGTTGAGATTGACGATTGAGTGTTAGGGTTATAATCGAGTACATTAGTGTTAGAGTTATGGTTACAATCCAGTGCATTTAGGGTTAGGATTAGGGTTAGGGTTAGGGTTATGTTCACGGTGAAGGTTAGAATCGAGTGCATTTAAGGATAGTGTTAGGGTTAGAGTTAGGTATAGGGTTAGCTTTCATAGAATCGAGGGTCAGTGTTCGGGTGAGACTTAGGATAAATATTAGGGTTAGAATCAAGTGCATTTTAGTGTTAGGGTTGGGGTAGGGTTAGGGTTTTAGTGCATTTAGGGGTAGGGGAGGAGTTGGGTTAGGATTATGGTTAGGGTTTGTGTTGGTTGAATCGAGGTTTTGGTTTAGGCTTAGGGTCAGGAGAGCATTTTGGGTCATAATTCAGATCATTTAGACTTAGGGTTACTGTTGAAATTGATGGTATAGTTTTAGCGTTAGAATCAAGCACAGTTAGGGAAAGAGTTATGATTAGAATTCAGTGCATTTAGGGTTAGGGTTAGGATTAGGCTTAGGGTTAGGGTTAGGTTTAGGGTCAGGGTTACAATCGAGAGCTTTTAAGGATAGTTCTAGGCTTAGAGTTATGTTTAGGGTTAGCTTTCTTTGAATCGAGGGTTAGGCTTAGAGTAAGGCTTAGGGTGAGGGTTAGGGTTAGAATCAAGCAGAGTTTTAGTGTTAGTGTTTGGGTGCGGGTTAGGGTTAAAGTGCTTTTAGGGCTAGTGGTAGGGGTAGGGTTCGGATTCGGGTTATGGTTTGTGTTGGTAGAATCGAGGTTTAGGTTTAGGCTTAGGGTCAGGATTGCATTTTGGATCTGAATCACGTGTATTTAGGCTTTGGTTTAGTGTTCAAATTGCCGATTTTAGTGTTACGGTTTGAATCGAGCACATTTAGGGTTAGAGTTATGGTTAGAATTCAGTGCATTTAGGGTTAGGGTTAGGGTTAGTGTCAGGGTTAAAATCGAGAGCATTTAAGGGTAGTGCTAGGGTTAGAGTTAGGTTTAGCGTTCGCTTTCGTAGAATCGAGGGATAGGCTTAAGGTTAGGCTTAGGCTTAGGGTTAGGGTTAGGTTTAGGGTCAGGGTTAGAATCGAGAGCTTTTAAGGATAGTGCTAGGGGGAGAGTTAGGTTTAGGATTAGGTTTCGCAGAACTGAGGGTTGGGGTCAGGGTTAGGGTTAGAATCAAGCAGAGTTTTAGTGTTAGCGTTAGGGTGAGGGTTAGGGTTAAAGTGCTTTTAGGGCTAGTGGTAGGGGTAGGGTTAGGATTAGGGTTAAGGTTTGTGTTGGTAGAATCGCGATTTAGGTTTAGGCTTAGGGTCAGGATTGCATTTTGGATCTGAATCGCGTGTATTTAGGCTTTGAGTTAGTGTCCAAATTGACGATTTAGTGTTAGGGTTTGAATCGAGCACATTGAGGGTTAGAGTTATGGTTAAAATTAAGTGCATTTACGGTTAGGGTTAGGGTTAGGGTTAGGGTTAGGGTCAGGGTTAAAATCGAGAGCATTTAAGGATAGTGCTAGGGTTAGAGTTAGGTTTAGCGTTCTCTTTCGTAGAATCGAGGGTTAGGCTTAAGGTTAAGCTTAGGCTTAGGGTTAGGGTTAGAATCAGGCGCATTTTTAGTGTTCTAGTTTTCGTCAGGATATGGCTTAGAGTGCATTTAGGGGTAGGGGTATGAGCAGAGTTAGGATTAGGGTTAAGGTTTGTGTTGGTAGAATCGAGGTTTAGGGTTAGTCTTAGCGTCAGGAATGGCTTTTGGGTTAGAATGCAGTGCATTTAGGTTTATGGATAGTGTTGAAATTGACCATTTAGTGTTAGAGTCAGAATCGAGCACATTAGGGTTATAGTTATGGTTAGAATACAGTGCATTTAGGGTTAGGATTAGGGTTAGGGTTTGTGTTTTTAGAATCGAAGTTTAGGGTTAGGCTTAGGGACAGGATTACCTTTTGGGATAGAATCGAGTGCATTTAGGGTTAGGGTTAGTGTTGAGATTGACGATTTATTGTTAGTCTTAGAATCAAGCACATGAGGGTTAGAGTTATGGTTAGAATCCGCTGCATTTAGTCTTAGGGTTAGGGTTAGGGTTATTAGGGTCAGGATTAGAATCGAGAGCATTTAAGGATAGTTTTCGGGTTAGAGTTAGGTTGAGGGTTAGGTTTCGTAGAATTGAGGGTTAGGGTTAGCGTTAGGGTCAGGATTGCCTTTTGGGTTAGAAGCGAGTTAATTTAGGGTCAGGGTTAGTGTTGGGATTGACGATTTAGAGTTATTGTTAGAATCAAGCACATTAGGGTTAGATTTATGGCTAGAATCCAGTGCATTTAGGGTTTGGATTAGGGTTAGGGTTAGGGTTATGTTTAGGGAGAGGGTTAGAATCGAGTGCATTTAAGGATAGTGTGAGGGTTAGAGTTAGGGACAGGGTTAGCTTTCATAGAATCGAGGGTCAGTGTTCGGGTTAGGGTTAGGGTTAGGGTTAGGGTTAGAATCAAGTGCATTTTTAGTGTTCGGGTTGGGGTTATGGTTAGGGTTTGAGTGCATTTCGGGGTAGGGGAGGAGTTGGGTTAGGATTAGGGTCAGGGTTTGTGTTGGTAGAATCGAGGTTTTGGGTTAGGCTTAGGGTCAGGAGAGCATTTTGGGTCATAATTCAAAGTATTTAGGCTTACGGTTAGTGTTGAAATTGATGATTTAGTTTTAGCGTTAGAATCAAGCACATTTAGGGATAGAATGATGATTAGTATTCAGTGCATTTAGGATTAGGGTTAGGCTTAGGCTTAGGGTTAGTGTTATCGTTCGTTTTAGGGTCAGGGTTAGAATCGAGAGCATTTAAGGATTGTGCTAGGGTTAGAGTTAGGTATAGGGCTAGCTTTCGTAGAATCCAGCGTTAGGCTTAGGGTTAGGTTTAGATGAGGGTTAGGGTTAGAATCAAGCACAGTTTTAGTGTTAGCGTTAGGGTGAGGGTTAGGGTTAAAGTGCTTTTAGGGCTAGTGGTAGGGGCAGGGTTAGGATTAGGGTTAAGGTTTGTGTTGGTAGAATCGCGGTTTAGGTTTAGGCTTAGGGTCAGGATTGCATTTTGGATCTGAATCGCGTGTATTTAGGCTTTGAGTTAGTGTTCAAATTGACGATTTAGTGTTAGGGTTTGAATCGAGCACATTGAGGGTTAGAGTTATGATTAAAATTAAGTGCATTTACGGTTAGGGTTAGGGTTAGGGTTAGGGTTAGGGTTAGGGTCAGGGTTAAAATCGAGGGCATTTAAGGATAGTGCTAGGGTTAGAGTTAGGTTTAGCGTTCGCTTTCATAGAATCGAGGGTTAGGCTTAAGGTTAAGCTTAGGCTTAGGGTTAGGGTTAGAATCAGGCGCATTTTTAGTGTTCTAGTTTTCGTCAGGATATGGCTTAGAGTGCATTTAGGGGTAGGGGTATGAGCAGAGTTAGGATTAGGGTTAAGGTTTGTGTTGGTAGAATCGAGGTTTAGGGTTAGTCTTAGCGTCAGGAATGGCTTTTGGGTTAGAATGCAGTGCATTTAGGTTTATGGATAGTGTTGAAATTGACCATTTAGTGTTAGAGTCAGAATCGAGCACATTAGGGTTATAGTTATGGTTAGAATACAGTGCATTTAGGGTTAGGATTAGGGTTAGGGTTTGTGTTGGTAGAATCGAGGTTTAGGGTTAGGCTTAGGGTCAGGATTGCCTTTTGGGTTAGAGTCGAGTGCATTTAGGGTTAGGGTTAGTGTTGAGATTGACGATTTAGGGTTAGTGTTAGAATCAAGCACATTAGGGTTAGAGTTAAGGTTGGAATCCAGTGCATTTAGGGTTAGGATTAGGGATAGGGTTAGGGTTATGTTTAGGGTGAGGGTTAGAATCGAGTGCATTTAAGAATAGTGTTAGGGTTAGAGTTAGGTATAGGGTTAGCTTTCATAGAATCGAGGGTTAGTGTTAGGGTCAGTGTTAGGGTTAAGATTAGGGTTAGAATCAAGCGCATTTTTACTGTTAGGGTTGGGGTTAGGGTTAGGGTTTCAGTGCATTTAGGGGTACGGGAGGAGTGGGTTAGGATTAGGGTTGGGTTTCTGTTGGTAGAATCGAGGTTTAGGGTTAGTCTTAGCGTCAGGATTGCCTTTCGGGTTAGAGTCGAGTGCATTTAGCGTTAGGCTTAGTGTTGAGATTGACGATTGAGTGTTAGGGTTATAATTGAGTACATTAGTGTTTGAGTTATGGTTAGAATCCAGTGCATTTAGGGTTAGGATTAGGGTTAGGGTTAGGGGTAAGTTCAGGGTGAGGGTTAGAATCGAGTGCATTTAAGGATAGTGTTAAGGTTAGAGTTAGGTATAGGGTTAGCTTTCATAGAATCGAGGGTCAGTGTTCGGGTTAGAGTTATGGTAAGGATTAGGGTTAGAATCAAGTGCATTTTTAGTATTAGGGTTGGGGTTAGGGTTAAGGTTTGAGTGCATTTAGGGATAGGGGAGGAGTTGGGTTAGGATTAGGGTTAGGGTTTGTGTTGGTAGAATCGAGGATTAGGGTTAGGCTTAGGGTCAGGATTGCCTTTCGGGTTAGAGTCGAGTGCATTTAGCGTTAGGCTTAGTGTTGAGATTGACGATTTAGTGTTAGGCTTAGAATCAAGCACATGAGGGTTAGAGTTATGGTTAGAATCCACTGCATTTAGGCTTAGGGTTAGGGTTAGGGTTATTAGGGACAGGATTAGAATCGAGAGCATTTAAGGATAGTTTTAGGGTTAGAGCTAGGTTTAGCGGTAGGTTTCGTAGCATTGAGGGTTAGGGTTAGGGTTAGGGTTAGGGTTAGAATCAAGCGCATTTTTAGTGTTAGGGGTTAGGTTAGGGTTAGGGTTAGAGTGCATATAGAGGTAGGGATAGGAGTAGGGTTAGGATTAGGGTTGGGGTTTGTGTTGGTAGAATCTAGTTTTAGGGTTAGGCTTAGGGTCAGGATTGCCTTTTGGGTTAGAGTCTAGTGCATTTAGGGTTTGGCTTAGTGTTGAGAGTGACGAATGAGTGTTAGGGTTATAATGGAGTACATTAGGGTTAGAGTTATGGTTAGAATCCAGAGCATTTAGAGTTAGGATTAGGGTTAGGGTTAGGGTTATGTTCAGGGTGAGGGTTAGAATCGAGTGCATTTAAGGATAGTGTTAGGGGTGGACTTATGTGGAAGGTTAGCTTTCGTAGATTCGAGCGTTAGGGTTAGGGTTAGGGTCAGGATTGCCTTTTGGGTTAGAAATGAGTGCATTTAGGGTTAGGGTTAGTGTTGAGATTGACGATTTAGAGTTAGTGTAAGAATCAAGCACATTAGGATTAGAGTTAAGGTTGGAATCCAGCGCATTTAGGCTTAGGATTAGGGTTAGGGTTAGGGTTATGTTTAGTGTGAGGGTTAGAATCGAGGGCATTTAAGGATAGTGTTAGGGTTAGAGTTCGGTATAGGGTTAGCTTTCGTAGAATCGAGGGTTAGTGTTAGGGTTAGGGTTAGGTTTAAGATTAGGTTTAGAATCAAGCGCATTTTTACTGTTAGGCTTAGGGTTTGAGTGCATTTAGGGGTACAGGAGGAGTGGGTTAGGATTATGGTTAGGGTTTGTGTTGGTAGAATCGAAGTTTAGGGTTGGGCTTAGGGTCAGGATTGCCTTTCGGGTTAGAGTCGAGTGCATTTAGCGTTAGGCTTAGTGTTGAGATTGATGATTGAGTGTTAGGGTTATAATCGAGTACATTAGTGTTAGATTTATGGTTAGAATCCAGTGCATTTAGGGTTAGGATTAGGGTTAGGGTTAGGGTTATGTTCAGGGTGAGGGTTAGAATCGAGTGCATTTAAGGATAGTGTGAGGGTTAGAGTTAGGTATAGGGTTAGCTTTCATAGAATCCAGGGTCAGTGTTCGGGTTAGAGTTAGGGTAAGGATTAGGGTTAGAATCAAGTGCATTTTTAGTGTTAGGGTTGGGGTAAGGGTTAGGGTTTGAGTGCATTTAGGGGTAGGGAAGGAGTTGGGTTAGGGTTAGGGTTAGGGTTTGTGTTTGTTGAATCGAGGTTTTGGGTTAGGCTTAGGGTCAGGAGAGCATTTTGTGTCATAATTCAGAGCATTTAGGCTTAGGGTTAGTGTTGAAATTGATGATATAGTTTTAGCGTTCGAATCAAGCACATTTAGGGAAAGAGTTATGATTAGAATTCAGTGCATTTAGGGTTAGGGTTAGGCTTAGGCTTAGGGTCAGGGTTAGGTTTAGGGTCAGGGTTAGAATCGAGAGCTTTTAAGGATACTGCTAGGGTTAGAGTTAGGTTTAGGGTTAGCTTTCGTAGAATCGAGGGTTAGGCTTAGGGTTAGGCTTAGGGTGAGGGTTAGGGTTAGAATCAAGCACAGTTTTAGTGTTAGCGTTTGGGTGATGGTTAGGGTTAAAGTGCTTTTAGGAATAGGGGTAGGGCTAGGGTTCGCATTAGGGTTAAGTTTTGTGTTGGTAGAATCGAGGTTTAGGTTTAGGCTTAGGGTCAGGATTGCATTTCGGATCTGAATCGCGTGTATTTAGGCTTTGGGTTAGTGTTCAAATTGACGATTTAGTGTTAGTGTTTGAATCGAGCACATTTAGGGTTAGAGTTATGGTTAGAATTCAGTGCATTTAGCGTTAGTGTTAAGGATAGGGTTATGTTCAGGGTTTGGGTTAGAATCGAGTGCATTTAAGGATAGTGTTAGGGGTAGAGTTATGTAGAAGGTTAACTTTCGTAGATTCGAGGGTTAGGGTTAGGGTTAGGGTCAGGATTGCCTTTTGGGTTAGAATCGAGTGCATTTAGTGTTAGTGTTAGTGTTGAGATTGACGATTTAGGGTTAGTGTTAGAATCAAGCACATTAGGGTTAGAGTTAAGGTTGGAATCCAGTGCATTTAGGGTTAGGATTAGGGATAGGGTTAGGGTTATGTTTAGGGTGAGGGTTAGAATCGAGTGCATTTAAGAATAGTGTTAGGGTTAGAGTTAGGTATAGGGTTAGCTTTCATAGAATCGAGGGTTAGTGTTAGGGTCAGTGTTAGGGTTAAGATTAGGGTTAGAATCAAGCGCATTTTTACTGTTAGGGTTGGGGTTAGGGTTAGGGTTTCAGTGCATTTAGGGGTACGGGAGGAGTGGGTTAGGATTAGGGTTGGGTTTCTGTTGGTAGAATCGAGGTTTAGGGTTAGTCTTAGCGTCAGGATTGCCTTTCGGGTTAGAGTCGAGTGCATTTAGCGTTAGGCTTAGTGTTGAGATTGACGATTGAGTGTTAGGGTTATAATCGAGTACATTAGTGTTAGAGTTATGGTTAGAATCCAGTGCATTTAGGGTTAGGATTAGGGTTAGGGTTAGGGTTATGTTCAGGGTGAGGGTTAGAATCGAGTGCATTTAAGGATAGTGTTAGGGTTAGAGTTAGGTATAGGGTTAGCTTTCATAGAATCGAGGGTCAGTGTTCGGGTTAGAGTTAGGGTAAGGATTAGGGATAGAATCAAGTGCATTTTTAGTGTTAGGGTTGGGGTTAGGGTTAGGGTTTGAGTGCATTTAGGGGTACGGGAGTAGTGGGTTAGGATTATGGTTAGGGTTTGTGTTGGTAGAATCGAGGATTAGGGTTAGGCTTAGGGTCAGGATTGCCTTTCGGGTTAGAGTCGAGTGCATTTAGCGTTAGGCTTAGTGTTGAGATTGACGATTGAGTGTTAGGGTTATAATCGAGTACATTAGTGTTAGAGTTATGGTTACAATCCAGTGCATTTAGGGTTAGGATTAGGGTTAGGGTTAGGGTTATGTTCACGGTGAAGGTTAGAATCGAGTGCATTTAAGGATAGTGTTAGGGTTAGAGTTAGGTATAGGGTTAGCTTTCATAGAATCGAGGGTCAGTGTTCGGGTGAGACTTAGGATAAATATTAGGGTTAGAATCAAGTGCATTTTAGTGTTAGGGTTGGGGTAGGGTTAGGGTTTTAGTGCATTTAGGGGTAGGGGAGGAGTTGGGTTAGGATTATGGTTAGGGTTTGTGTTGGTTGAATCGAGGTTTTGGTTTAGGCTTAGGGTCAGGAGAGCATTTTGGGTCATAATTCAGATCATTTAGACTTAGGGTTACTGTTGAAATTGATGGTATAGTTTTAGCGTTAGAATCAAGCACAGTTAGGGAAAGAGTTATGATTAGAATTCAGTGCATTTAGGGTTAGGGTTAGGATTAGGCTTAGGGTTAGGGTTAGGTTTAGGGTCAGGGTTACAATCGAGAGCTTTTAAGGATAGTTCTAGGCTTAGAGTTATGTTTAGGGTTAGCTTTCTTTGAATCGAGGGTTAGGCTTAGAGTAAGGCTTAGGGTGAGGGTTAGGGTTAGAATCAAGCAGAGTTTTAGTGTTAGTGTTTGGGTGCGGGTTAGGGTTAAAGTGCTTTTAGGGCTAGTGGTAGGGGTAGGGTTCGGATTCGGGTTATGGTTTGTGTTGGTAGAATCGAGGTTTAGGTTTAGGCTTAGGGTCAGGATTGCATTTTGGATCTGAATCACGTGTATTTAGGCTTTGGTTTAGTGTTCAAATTGCCGATTTTAGTGTTACGGTTTGAATCGAGCACATTTAGGGTTAGAGTTATGGTTAGAATTCAGTGCATTTAGGGTTAGGGTTAGGGTTAGTGTCAGGGTTAAAATCGAGAGCATTTAAGGGTAGTGCTAGGGTTAGAGTTAGGTTTAGCGTTCGCTTTCGTAGAATCGAGGGATAGGCTTAAGGTTAGGCTTAGGCTTAGGGTTAGGGTTAGGTTTAGGGTCAGGGTTAGAATCGAGAGCTTTTAAGGATAGTGCTAGGGGGAGAGTTAGGTTTAGGATTAGGTTTCGCAGAACTGAGGGTTGGGGTCAGGGTTAGGGTTAGAATCAAGCAGAGTTTTAGTGTTAGCGTTAGGGTGAGGGTTAGGGTTAAAGTGCTTTTAGGGCTAGTGGTAGGGGTAGGGTTAGGATTAGGGTTAAGGTTTGTGTTGGTAGAATCGCGATTTAGGTTTAGGCTTAGGGTCAGGATTGCATTTTGGATCTGAATCGCGTGTATTTAGGCTTTGAGTTAGTGTCCAAATTGACGATTTAGTGTTAGGGTTTGAATCGAGCACATTGAGGGTTAGAGTTATGGTTAAAATTAAGTGCATTTACGGTTAGGGTTAGGGTTAGGGTTAGGGTTAGGGTCAGGGTTAAAATCGAGAGCATTTAAGGATAGTGCTAGGGTTAGAGTTAGGTTTAGCGTTCTCTTTCGTAGAATCGAGGGTTAGGCTTAAGGTTAAGCTTAGGCTTAGGGTTAGGGTTAGAATCAGGCGCATTTTTAGTGTTCTAGTTTTCGTCAGGATATGGCTTAGAGTGCATTTAGGGGTAGGGGTATGAGCAGAGTTAGGATTAGGGTTAAGGTTTGTGTTGGTAGAATCGAGGTTTAGGGTTAGTCTTAGCGTCAGGAATGGCTTTTGGGTTAGAATGCAGTGCATTTAGGTTTATGGATAGTGTTGAAATTGACCATTTAGTGTTAGGGTTATAATCGAGTACATTAGTGTTAGAGTTATGGTTACAATCCAGTGCATTTAGGGTTAGGATTAGGGTTAGGGTTAGGGTTATGTTCACGGTGAAGGTTAGAATCGAGTGCATTTAAGGATAGTGTTAGGGTTAGAGTTAGGTATAGGGTTAGCTTTCATAGAATCGAGGGTCAGTGTTCGGGTGAGACTTAGGATAAATATTAGGGTTAGAATCAAGTGCATTTTAGTGTTAGGGTTGGGGTAGGGTTAGGGTTTTAGTGCATTTAGGGGTAGGGGAGGAGTTGGGTTAGGATTATGGTTAGGGTTTGTGTTGGTTGAATCGAGGTTTTGGTTTAGGCTTAGGGTCAGGAGAGCATTTTGGGTCATAATTCAGATCATTTAGACTTAGGGTTACTGTTGAAATTGATGGTATAGTTTTAGCGTTAGAATCAAGCACAGTTAGGGAAAGAGTTATGATTAGAATTCAGTGCATTTAGGGTTAGGGTTAGGATTAGGCTTAGGGTTAGGGTTAGGTTTAGGGTCAGGGTTACAATCGAGAGCTTTTAAGGATAGTTCTAGGCTTAGAGTTATGTTTAGGGTTAGCTTTCTTTGAATCGAGGGTTAGGCTTAGAGTAAGGCTTAGGGTGAGGGTTAGGGTTAGAATCAAGCAGAGTTTTAGTGTTAGTGTTTGGGTGCGGGTTAGGGTTAAAGTGCTTTTAGGGCTAGTGGTAGGGGTAGGGTTCGGATTCGGGTTATGGTTTGTGTTGGTAGAATCGAGGTTTAGGTTTAGGCTTAGGGTCAGGATTGCATTTTGGATCTGAATCACGTGTATTTAGGCTTTGGTTTAGTGTTCAAATTGCCGATTTTAGTGTTACGGTTTGAATCGAGCACATTTAGGGTTAGAGTTATGGTTAGAATTCAGTGCATTTAGGGTTAGGGTTAGGGTTAGTGTCAGGGTTAAAATCGAGAGCATTTAAGGGTAGTGCTAGGGTTAGAGTTAGGTTTAGCGTTCGCTTTCGTAGAATCGAGGGATAGGCTTAAGGTTAGGCTTAGGCTTAGGGTTAGGGTTAGGTTTAGGGTCAGGGTTAGAATCGAGAGCTTTTAAGGATAGTGCTAGGGGGAGAGTTAGGTTTAGGATTAGGTTTCGCAGAACTGAGGGTTGGGGTCAGGGTTAGGGTTAGAATCAAGCAGAGTTTTAGTGTTAGCGTTAGGGTGAGGGTTAGGGTTAAAGTGCTTTTAGGGCTAGTGGTAGGGGTAGGGTTAGGATTAGGGTTAAGGTTTGTGTTGGTAGAATCGCGATTTAGGTTTAGGCTTAGGGTCAGGATTGCATTTTGGATCTGAATCGCGTGTATTTAGGCTTTGAGTTAGTGTCCAAATTGACGATTTAGTGTTAGGGTTTGAATCGAGCACATTGAGGGTTAGAGTTATGGTTAAAATTAAGTGCATTTACGGTTAGGGTTAGGGTTAGGGTTAGGGTTAGGGTCAGGGTTAAAATCGAGAGCATTTAAGGATAGTGCTAGGGTTAGAGTTAGGTTTAGCGTTCTCTTTCGTAGAATCGAGGGTTAGGCTTAAGGTTAAGCTTAGGCTTAGGGTTAGGGTTAGAATCAGGCGCATTTTTAGTGTTCTAGTTTTCGTCAGGATATGGCTTAGAGTGCATTTAGGGGTAGGGGTATGAGCAGAGTTAGGATTAGGGTTAAGGTTTGTGTTGGTAGAATCGAGGTTTAGGGTTAGTCTTAGCGTCAGGAATGGCTTTTGGGTTAGAATGCAGTGCATTTAGGTTTATGGATAGTGTTGAAATTGACCATTTAGTGTTAGAGTCAGAATCGAGCACATTAGGGTTATAGTTATGGTTAGAATACAGTGCATTTAGGGTTAGGATTAGGGTTAGGGTTTGTGTTTTTAGAATCGAAGTTTAGGGTTAGGCTTAGGGACAGGATTACCTTTTGGGTTAGAATCGAGTGCATTTAGGGTTAGGGTTAGTGTTGAGATTGACGATTTATTGTTAGTCTTAGAATCAAGCACATGAGGGTTAGAGTTATGGTTAGAATCCGCTGCATTTAGTCTTAGGGTTAGGGTTAGGGTTATTAGGGTCAGGATTAGAATCGAGAGCATTTAAGGATAGTTTTCGGGTTAGAGTTAGGTTGAGGGTTAGGTTTCGTAGAATTGAGGGTTAGGGTTAGCGTTAGGGTCAGGATTGCCTTTTGGGTTAGAAGCGAGTTAATTTAGGGTCAGGGTTAGTGTTGGGATTGACGATTTAGAGTTATTGTTAGAATCAAGCACATTAGGGTTAGATTTATGGCTAGAATCCAGTGCATTTAGGGTTTGGATTAGGGTTAGGGTTAGGGTTATGTTTAGGGAGAGGGTTAGAATCGAGTGCATTTAAGGATAGTGTGAGGGTTAGAGTTAGGGACAGGGTTAGCTTTCATAGAATCGAGGGTCAGTGTTCGGGTTAGGGTTAGGGTTAGGGTTAGGGTTAGAATCAAGTGCATTTTTAGTGTTCGGGTTGGGGTTATGGTTAGGGTTTGAGTGCATTTCGGGGTAGGGGAGGAGTTGGGTTAGGATTAGGGTCAGGGTTTGTGTTGGTAGAATCGAGGTTTTGGGTTAGGCTTAGGGTCAGGAGAGCATTTTGGGTCATAATTCAAAGTATTTAGGCTTACGGTTAGTGTTGAAATTGATGATTTAGTTTTAGCGTTAGAATCAAGCACATTTAGGGATAGAATGATGATTAGTATTCAGTGCATTTAGGATTAGGGTTAGGCTTAGGCTTAGGGTTAGTGTTATCGTTCGTTTTAGGGTCAGGGTTAGAATCGAGAGCATTTAAGGATTGTGCTAGGGTTAGAGTTAGGTATAGGGCTAGCTTTCGTAGAATCCAGCGTTAGGCTTAGGGTTAGGTTTAGATGAGGGTTAGGGTTAGAATCAAGCACAGTTTTAGTGTTAGCGTTAGGGTGAGGGTTAGGGTTAAAGTGCTTTTAGGGCTAGTGGTAGGGGCAGGGTTAGGATTAGGGTTAAGGTTTGTGTTGGTAGAATCGCGGTTTAGGTTTAGGCTTAGGGTCAGGATTGCATTTTGGATCTGAATCGCGTGTATTTAGGCTTTGAGTTAGTGTTCAAATTGACGATTTAGTGTTAGGGTTTGAATCGAGCACATTGAGGGTTAGAGTTATGATTAAAATTAAGTGCATTTACGGTTAGGGTTAGGGTTAGGGTTAGGGTTAGGGTTAGGGTCAGGGTTAAAATCGAGGGCATTTAAGGATAGTGCTAGGGTTAGAGTTAGGTTTAGCGTTCGCTTTCATAGAATCGAGGGTTAGGCTTAAGGTTAAGCTTAGGCTTAGGGTTAGGGTTAGAATCAGGCGCATTTTTAGTGTTCTAGTTTTCGTCAGGATATGGCTTAGAGTGCATTTAGGGGTAGGGGTATGAGTAGAGTTAGGATTAGGGTTAAGGTTTGTGGTGGTAGAATCGAGGTTTAGGGTTAGGCTTAGGGTCAGGAGAGCATTTTGGGTCATAATTCAGAGCATTTAAGCTTAGGGTTAGTGTTGAAATTGATGATTTAGTTTTAGCGATAGAATCAAGCACATTTAGGGAAAGAGTTATGATTAGAATTCAGTGCATTAAGGGTTGGGGTTACGCTTAGGGTTAGGGTTAAGGTTAGGTTTAGGGTCAGAGTTAGAATCGAGAACATTTAAGGATAGTGCTAGGCTTAGAGTTAGGTTTAGGGTTAGCTTTCGTAGAATAGAGGGTTAGGCTTAGGGTTAGGCTTAGGGTGAAGGTTAGGGTTAGAATCAAGCACAGTTTTAGTGTTAGCGTTTGGGTGAGGGTTAGGGTTAAAGTGCTTTTAGGGCTAGTGGTATGGGTTGGGTTCGGATTAGGGTTAAGGTTTGTGTTGGTAGAATCGAGTTTTAGGTTTAGGCTTAGGGTCAGGGTTGCATTTTGGATCTGAATCGCGTGTATTTAGGCTTTGGGTTAGTGTTCAAATTGACGATTTAGTGTTAGGGTTTGAATCGAGCACATTTAGGATTATTGGTATGGTTCGAATTCAGTGCATTTAGGGTTAGGGTTAGGGTTAGGGTTAGGGTTAGGGTTACGATCAGGGTTAAAATAGAGAGCATTTAAGGGTAGTGCTAGGGTTAGAGTTAGGTTTAGCGTTCGCTTTCGTAGAATCGAGGGTTAGGCTTAAGGTTAGGCTTAGGCTTAGGCTTAGGGTTAGAATCAGGCGCATTTTTAGTGTTCTAGTTTTCATCAGGGTACGGCTTAGAGTGCATTTCGGGGTAGGGGTATGAGTAGAGTTAGGATTAGGGTTAAGGTTTGTGTTGGTAGAATCGAGGTTTGGGGTTAGGCTTAGGGTCAGGAATGGCTTTTGGGTTAGAATGCAGTGCATTTAGGCTTAGGGATAGTGTTGAAATTGACGATTTAGTGCTAGGGTTAGAACCGAGCACATTAGGGTTATAGTTATGGTTAGAATACAGTGCATTTAGGGTTAGGATTAGGGCTAGGGTTTGTGTTTTTAGAATCGAAGTTTAGGGTTAGGCTCAGGGACAGGATTGCCTTTTGGGTTAGAATCGAGTGCATTTAGGGTTAGGGTTAGTGTTGAGATTGACGATTTAGTGTTAGTCTTAGAATCAAGCACATGAGGGTTAGAGTTATGGTTAGAATCCACTGCATTTAGGCTTAGGTTAGGGTTAGGGTTATTAGGGTCAGGATTAGAATCGAGAGCATTTAAGGATAGTTTTAGGGTTAGAGTTAGGTTTAGGGTTAGGTTTCGTAGAATTGAGGGCCAGGGTTAGGGTTAGGGTTAGGGTTAGAATCAAGCGCATTTTTAGTGTTAGGGGTTGCGTTAGGGTAAGGCTTAGAGTGCATATAGAGGTAGGGATAGGAGTAGGGTTAGGATTAGGGTTAGGGTTTGTGTTGGTAGAATCGAGGTGTTGGGTTAGGCTTAGCGTCAGGAGAGCATTTTGGGTCATAATTCAGAGCATTTAGGCTTAGGGTTAGTGTTGAAATTGATTATTTAGTTTTAGCGTTAGAATCAAGCACATTTAGGGATAGAGTTATGATTAGAATTCAGTGCATTTAGGGTTAGGGTTAGAGTTAGGGTTAGGGTTAGGTTTAGGGTCAGGGTTAGAATCGAGAGCATTTAAGGATTGTGCTAGGGTTAGAGTTAGGTATAGGGCTAGCTTTCGCAGAATCGACCGTTAGGCTTAGGGTGAGGTTTAGGCTGAGGGTCAGGGTTAGAATCAAGCACAGTTTTAGTGTTAGCGTTAGGGTGAGGTTTAGGGTTAAAGTGCTTTAGGGCTAGTGGTAGGGGTAGGGTTAGGATTGGGGTTAAGGTTTGTGTTGGTAGAATCGATGTTTAGGTTTAGGCTTAGCGTCAGGATTGCATTTTGGATCACAATCGAGTGTATTTAGGCTTTGAGTTAGTGTTCAAATTGACGATTTAGTGTTAGGGTTTGAATCGAGCACATTGAGGGTTAGAGTTATGGTTAAAATTAAGTGCATTTACGGTTAGGGTTAGGGTTAGGGTTAGGGTCAGGGTTAACATCGAGAGCATTTAAGGATAGTGCTAGGGTTAGAGTTAGGTTTAGCGTTCGCTTTCATAGAATCGAGGGTGGGGCTTAAGATTAGGCTTAGGATTAGGCTTAAGGTTAGAATCAGGCGCATTTCTAGTGTTGTGGTTTTCGTCGGGGTATGGCTTAGAGTGCATTTCGGGGTAGGGGTATGAGTAGAGTTAGGATTAGGGTTAAGGTTTGTGTTGGTAGAATCGAGGTTTGGAGTTAGGCTTTGGGTCAGGAATGGCTTTTCGGTTAGAATGCAGTGCATTTAGGCTTAGGGATAGTGTTGAAATTGACCATTTAATGTTAGGGTTAGAATGGAGCACATTAGAGTTATAGTTATGGTTAGAATACAGTGCATTTAGGGTTAGGATTAGGGTTAGGGTTTGTGTTTTTAGAATCCAAGTTTACGGTTAGGCTTAGGGACAGGATTGCCTTTTTGGTTAGAATCGAGTGCATTAAGGTTAGGGTTAGCGTTGAGGTTGACGATTTAGTGTTAGGCCTAGAATCAAGCACATGAGGGTTAGAGTTATGGTTAGAATCCCCTGCATTTAGGCTTAGGGTTAGGGTTAGTGTTATTAGGGTCAGGATTAGAATCGAGAGCATTTAAGGATAGTTTTCGGGTTAGAGTTAGGTTTAGGGGTAGGTTTCATAGAATTGATGGTTAGGGTTAGGGTTAGGGCTAGGGTTGGGGTTAGAATCAAGAGCATTTTTAATGTTAGGGGTTGGGTTAGGGTTAGGGTTAGAGTGCATATAGAGGTAGGGATAGGAGTAGGGTTAGGATTAGGGTTAGGGTTTGTGTGGGTAGAATCGAGGTTTAGGGTTAGGCTTAGCGTCAGGATTGCCATTTGGGTTAGAGTCGAGTGCATTTAGGGTTAGGCTTAGTGTTGAGATTGACGAATGAGTGTTAGGGTTATAATCGAGCACATTAGGGTTATAGTTATGGTTAGAATCCAGTGCATTTAGAGTTAGGATTAGGGTTAGGGTTAGGGTTATGTTCAGGGTGAGGGTTAGAATCGAGTGCATTTAAGGATTGTGTTAGGGGTAGAGTTATGTAGAAGGATAGCTTTCATAGATTCGTGGGTTAGGGTTAGGGTTAGGGTCAGGATTGCCTTTTGGGTTAGAATCGAGTGCATTTAGGGTGAGGGTTAGTGTTGAGATTGACGATTTAGCCTTAGGCTTAGGATCAAGCACATGAGGGTTAGAGTTATGGTTAGAATCCAGTGCATTTCGGGTTTGGATTAGGGTTAGGGTTAGGGTTATGTTTAGGGAGAGGGTTAGAATCGAGTGCATTTAAGGATAGTGTTAGGGTTAGAGTTAGGGACAGGGTTAGCTTTCATAGAATCGAGGGTCAGTGTTCGGGTTAGGATTAGGGTTAGCATTAGGGTTAGAATGAAGTGCATTTTTAGTGTTCGGGTTGGAGTTAGGGTTAGGGTTTGAGTGCATTTCGGGGTAGGGGAGGAGTTGGGTTAGGATTAGGGTCAGGGTTTGTGTTGGTAGAATCGAGGTTTTGGGTTAGGCTTAGGGTCAGGAGAGCATTTTGGGTCATAATTCAGAGTATTTAGGCTTACGGTTAGTGTTGAAATTGATGATTTAGTTTTAGCGTTAGAATCAAGCACATTTAGGGATAGAGTTATGATTAGAATTCAGTGCATTTAGGATCAGGGTTATACTTAGGCTTAGGGTTAGGGTTAGGGTTCGTTTTAGGGTCAGGGTTTGAATCGAGAGCATTTAAGGATTGTGCTAGGGTTAGAGTTATGTATAAGGCTAGGTTTCGTAGAATCGAGCGTTAGGCTTAGGGTTAGGTTTAGATGAGGGTTAGGGTTAGAATCAAGCACAGTTTTAGTGTTAGCGTTAGGGTGAGGGTTAGGGTTAAAGCGCTTTTAGGGCTAGTGGTAGGGTTAGGGTTAGGATTAAGGTTTGTGTTGGTAGAATCGAGGTTTAGGTTTAGGCTTAGGGTCAGGATTGCATTTTGGATCACAATCGAGTGTATTTAGGCTTTGAGTTAGTGTTCAAATTGACGATTTAGTGTTAGGGTTTGAATCGAGCACATTGAGGGTTAGAGTTATGGTTAAAATTAAGTGCATTTACGTTTAGGGTTAGGGTTAGGGTTAGGGTCAGGGTTAAAATCGAGAGCATTTAAGGATAGTGCTAGGGTTAGAGTTAGGTTTAGCGTTCACTTTCATAGAATCGAGGGTGGGGTTTAAGGTTAGGCTTAGGATTATGCTTAGGTTTAGAATCAGGCGCATTTCTAGTGTTGTGGTTTTCGTCGGGGTATGGCTTAGAGTGCATTTCGGGGTAGGGGTATGAGTAGAGTTAGGATTAGGGTTAAGGTTTCTGTTGGTAGACTCGAGGTTTAGGATTAGGCTTAGGGTCAGGAATGGCTTTTGGGTTAGAATGCAGTGCATTTAGGCTTATGGATAGTGTTGAATTTGACCATTTAGTGTTAGGGTTAGAATCGAGCACATTAGGGTTATAGTTATGGTTAGAATACAGTGCATTTAGGGTTAGGATTAGGGTTAGGGTTTGTGTTTTTAGAATCGACGTTTAGGGTTAGGCTTACGGACAGGATTGCCTTTTGGGTTAGAAGCAAGTGAATTTAGGGTCAGGGTTAATGTTGGGATTGACGATTTAGAGTTAGTGTTAGAATCAAGCACATTAGGGTTAGATTTATGGTTAGAATCCAGTGCATTTAGGGTTTGGATTAGGGTTAGGGTTAGGGTTATGTTTAGGGAGAGGGTTAGAATCGAGTGCAAATAAGGATAGTGTTAGGGTTAGACTTAGGGACAGGGTTAGCTTTCATAGAATGGAGGGTCAGTGTTCGGGTTAGGGTTAGGGTTAGGGTTAGGGTTAGGATTAGTGTTAGAATCAAGCGCATTTTTAGTGTTCGGGTTGGGGTTAGGGTTAGGGTTTGAGTGCATTTCGGGGTAGGGGAGGAGTTGGGTTAGGATTAGGGTCAGGGTTTGTGTTGGTAGAATCGAGGTTTTGGGTTAGGCTTTGGGTCAGGAGAGCATTTTGGGTCATAATTCAGAGTATATAGGCTTACGGTTAGTGTTGAAATTGATGATTTAGTTTTAGCGTTAGAATCAAGCACATTTAGGGATAGAGTTATGATTAGAATTCAGTGCATTTAGGATTAGGGTTAGGCTTAGGCTTAGGGTTAGGGTTAGGGTTCGTTTTAGGGTCAGGGTTAGAATCGAGAGCATTTAAGGATTGTGCTAGGGTTAGAGTTATGTATAGGGCTAGCTTTCGTAGAATCGAGCGTTAGGCTTAGGGTTAGGTTTAGGGTGAGGGTTAGGGTTAGAATCAAGCACAGTTTTAGTGTTAGCGTTAGGGTGAGGGTTAGGGTTAAAGTGCTTTTAGGGCTAGTGGTAGGGGTAGGGTTCGGATTAGGGTTTGTGTTGGTAGAATCGAGGTTTAGGTTTAGGCTTAGGGTCAGGATTGCATTTTGGATCACAATCGAGTGTATTTAGGCTTTGAGTTAGTGTTCAAATTGACGATTTAGTGTTAGGGTTTGAATCGAGCACATTGAGGGTTAGAGTTATGGTTAAAATTAAGTTCATTTAGGGTTAGGGTGAGGGTTAGTGTTAGGGTCAGGGTTAAAATCGAGAGCATTTAAGGATAGTGCTAGGGTTAGAGTTAGGATTAGCGTTCGATTTCGTAGAATCGAGGGTTAGGCTTAAGGTTAGGCTTAGGCTTAGGCTTAGGGTTAGAATCAGGCGCATTTTTAGTGTTGTGGTTTTCGTCAGGGTATGGCTTAGAGTGCATTTAGGGGAAGGAGTATGAGTAGAGTTAGGATTAGGGTTAAGGTTTGTGTTGGTAGAATCGAGGTTTGGGGTTCTGCTTAGGGTCAGGAATGGCTTTTGGGTTAGAATCCAGTGCATTTAGGCTTAGGGATAGTGTTGAAATTGACCATTTAATGTTAGGGTTAGAATGGAGCACATTAGACTTATAGTTATGGTTAGAATACAGTGCATTTAGGGTTAGGATTAGGGTTAGGGTTTGTGTTTTTAGAATTCAAGTTTACGGTTAGACTTAGGGACAGGATTGCCTTTTGGGTTAGAATCGAGTGCATTAAGGTTAGGGTTAGTGTTGAGGTTGACGATTTAGTGTTAGGCTTAGAATCAAGCACATGAGGGTTAGAGTTATGGTTAGAATACACTGCATTTAGGCTTAGGGTTAGGGTTAGGGTTATTAGGGTCAGGATTAGAATCGAGAGCATTTAAGGATAGTTTTAGGGTTAGAGTTAGGTTTAGGGGTAGGTTTCGTAGAATTGATGGTTAGGGTTAGGGTTAGGGTTAGGTTTAGAATCAAGCGCATTTTTAGTGTTAGGGGTTGGGTTAGGGTTAAGGTTAGAGTGCATATAGAGGTAGGGATAGGAGTAGGGTTACAATTAGGGTTAGGGTTTGTGTGGGTAGAATCGAGGTTTAGGGTTAGGCTTAGCGTCAGGATTGCCTTTTGGGTTAGAGTCGAGTGCATTTAGGGTTAGGCTTAGTGTTGAGATTGACGAATGAGTGTTAGGGTTATAATCGAGCACATTAGGGTTATAGTTATGGTTAGAATCCAGTGCATTTAGAGTTAGGATTAGGGTTAGGGTTAGGGTTATGTTCAGGGTGAGGGTTAGAATCGAGTGCATTTAAGGATTGTGTTAGGGGTAGAGTGATGTAGAAGGTTAGCTTTCATAGATTCGAGGGTTAGGGTTAGGGTTAGGGTCAGGATTGCCTTTTGGGTTAGAATCGAGTGCATTTAGGGTGAGGGTTAGTGTTGAGATTGACGATTTAGAATTAGTGTTAGAATCAAGCACATTAGGATTAGAGTTAAGGTTGGAATCCAGTGCATTTAGGGTTAGGATTAGGGTTAGGTTTAGGGTTATGTTTAGGGTGAGGGTTAGAATCGAGTGCATTTAAGGATAGTGTTAGGGTTAGAGTTAGGTATAGGGTTACCTTTCGTAGAATCGAGGGTTAGTGTTAAGGTTAGGGTTAGGGTTAAGATTAGGGTTAGAATCAAGCGCATTTTTAGTGTTAGGGTTGGGGTTAGGGTTAGGGTTTGAGTGCATTTAGGGGTAGGGGAGGAGTTGGGTTAGGATTAGGGTTAGGGTTTGTGTTTGTAGAATCGAGGTTTTGGGTTAGGCTTAGGCTCAGGAGAGCATTTTGGGTCATAATTCACAGTATTTACGGTTAGGGTTAGTGTTGAAATGGATGATTTAGTTTTAGCGTTAGAATCAAGGACATTTATGCAAAGGGTTATGATTAGAATTCAGTGCATTTAGGGTTAGGGTTAGGCTTAGGGTTATTCTTAGGGTGAGTGTTAGGGTTAGAATCAAGCACAGTTTTAGTGTTAGCGTTAGTGTGAGGGTTAGTTTTAAAGTGCTTTTAGGGCTAGTGGTAGGGGTAGGGTTAGGATTAGGGTTAAGGTTTGTGTTGGTAGAATCGAGGTTTAGGTTTAGGCTTAGGGTAAGGATTGCATTTTGCATCTGAATCGCGTGTATTTAGGCTTTGGGTTAGTGTTCAAATTGACGACTTAGTGTTAGGGTTTGAATCGAACACATTTACGGTTAGATTTATAGTTAGAATTCAGTGCATTTAGGGTTAGGGTTAGGGTTAGGGTCAAGGTTAAAATCGAGAGCATTTAAGGATAGTGCTAGGGTTAGAGTTAGGTTTAGCAATCGCTTCCGTAGAATCGAGGGTTAGGCTTAAGGTTAGGCTTAGGCTTAGGGTTAGGGTTAGATTCAGGCGCATTTTTAGTGTTGTGGTTTTCGTCAGGGTATGGCTTAGAGTGCATTTAGGGGTAGGATTAGGGTTAGGGTTTGTGTTTTTAGAATCCAAGTTTACGGTTAGGCTTAGGGACAGTATTGCCTTTTTGGTTAGAATCGAGTGCATTAAGGTTAGGGTTAGTGTTGAGGTTGACGATTTAGTGTTAGGCTTAGAATCAAGCACATGAGGGTTAGAGTTATGGTTAGAATACACTGCATTTAGGCTTAGGGTTAGGGTTAGGGTTATTAGGGTCAGGATTAGAATCGAGAGCATTTAAGGATAGTTTTAGGGTTAGAGTTAGGTTTAGGGGTAGGTTTCGTAGAATTGATGGTTAGGGTTAGGGTTAGGGTTAGGTTTAGAATCAAGAGCATTTTTAGTGTTAGGGGTTGGGTTAGGGTTAAGGTTAGAGTGCATATAGAGGTAGGGATAGGAGTAGGGTTAGGATTAGGGTTAGGGTTTGTGTTGGTAGAATCGAGGTTTAGGGTTAGGCTTAGCGTCAGGATTGCCTTTTGGGTTAGAGTCGAGTGCATTTAGGGTTAGGCTTAGTGTTGAGATTGACGAATGAGTGTTAGGGTTATAATCGAGCACATTAGGGTTATAGTTATGGTTAGAATCCAGTGCATTTAGAGTTAGGATTAGGGTTAGGGTTAGGGTTATGTTCAGGGTGAGGGTTAGAATCGAGTGCATTTAAGGATTGTGTTAGGGGTAGAGTGATGTAGAAGGTTAGCTTTCATAGATTCGAGGGTTAGGGTTAGGGTTATTAGGGTCAGGATTAGAATCGAGAGCATTTAAGGATAGTTTTAGGGTTAGAGTTAGGTTTAGGGGTAGGTTTCGTAGAATTGATGGTTAGGGTTAGGGTTAGGGTTAGGTTTAGAATCAAGAGCATTTTTAGTGTTAGGGGTTGGGTTAGGGTTAAGGTTAGAGTGCATATAGAGGTAGGGATAGGAGTAGGGTTAGGATTAGGGTTAGGGTTTGTGTTGGTAGAATCGAGGTTTAGGGTTAGGCTTAGGGTCAGGATTGCCTTTTGGGTTAGAGTCGAGTGCATTTAGGGTTAGGCTTAGTGTTGAGATTGACGAATGAGTGTTAGGGTTATAATCGAGCACATTAGGGTTATAGTTATGGTTAGAATCCAGTGCATTTAGAGTTAGGATTAGGGTTAGGGTTAGGGTTATGTTCAGGGTGAGGGTTAGAATCGAGTGCATTTAAGGATTGTGTTAGGGGTAGAGTGATGTAGAAGGTTAGCTTTCATAGATTCGAGGGTTAGGGTTAGGGTTAGGGTCAGGATTGCCTTTTGGGTTAGAATCGAGTGCATTTAGGGTGAGGGTTAGTGTTGAAATTGACGATTTAGAATTAGTGTTAGAATCAAGCACATTAGGATTAGAGTTAAGGTTGGAATCCAGTGCATTTAGGGTTAGGATTAGGGTTAGGGTTAGGGTTATGTTTAGGGTGAGGGTTAGAATCGAGTGCATTTAAGGATAGTGTTAGGGTTAGAGTTAGGTATATGGTTAGCTTTCATAGAATCGAGGGTCAGTGTTCAGGTGAGAGTTACGGTAAGGGTTAGGGTTAGAATCAAGTGCATTTTTAGTGTTAGGGTTGGGGTTACGATTAGGGTTTGAGTGCATTTAGGGGCAGGGGAGGAGTTGAGTTAGGATTAGGGTTGGGGTTTGTGTTGGTAGAATCGAAATTTTGGGTTAGGCTTAGGGTCAGGAGAGCATTTTCGGTCATAATTCAGAGCATTTAGGCTTAGGGTTAGTGTTGAAATTGATGATATATTTTTAGCGTTAGAATCAAGCACATTTAGGGAAAGAGTTATGATTAGAATTCAGTGCATTTAGGGTTAGGGTTAGGCTTAGGGTTAGGGTTACGGTTAGGGTCAGGGTTAGAATTGAGAGCTTTTAAGCATAGTGCTAGGGTTAGAGATGGGTTTAGGGTTAGCTTTCGTAGAATCGAGGGTTAGGCTTAGGGTTAGGCTTAGGGTGAGGGTTAGGGTTAGAATCAAGAACAGTTTTAGTGTTAGCGTTAGGGTGAGGGTTAGGGTTAAAGTGCTTTCTGGGTTACTGGTAGGGGTAGGGTTCGGATTAGGGTTAAGGTTTGTGTTGGTAGAATCGAGGTTTAGGTTTAGGCTTAGGGTCAGGATTGCATTTTGGATCTGAATGGCGTGTATTTAGGCTTTGGGTTAGTGTTCAAATTGACGATTTAGTGTTAGGGTTTGAATCGAGCACATTTAGGTTTAGAGTTATGGTTAGAATTCAGGGCATTTAGGGTTAGGGTTAGGGTCAGGGTTAAAATCGAGAGCATTTAAGGATAGTGCTAGGGTTAGAGTTAGGTTTAGCGTTCGCTTTCGTAGAATCGAGGGTTAGGCTTAAGGTTAGGCTTAGGCTTAGTCTTAGGGTTAGAATCAGGCGCATTTCTAGTGTTGTGGTTTTCGTCAGGGTACGGCTTAGAGTGCATTTAGTGGTAGGGGTTTGAGTAGAGTTAGGATTAGGGTTAAGGTTTGTGTTGGTAGAATCGAGGTTTGGGGTTAGGCTTAGGGTCAGGAATGGCTTTTGGGTTAGAATGCAGTGCATTTAGGCTTAAGGATAGTGTTGAAATTGACGATTTAGTGATAGGGTTAGAATTGAGCACATTAGTGTTATAGTTATGGTTAGAATACAGTGCATTTAGGGTTAGGATTGGGGTTAGGGTTAGGGTTATGTTTAGGGTGAGGGTTAGAATCGAGTGCATTTAAGGATAGTGTTAGGGTTAGAGTTAGGTATAGGGTTACCTTTCGTAGAATCGAGGGTTAGTGTTAAGGTTAGGGTTAGGGTTAAGATTAGGGTTAGAATCAAGCGCATTTTTAGTGTTAGGGTTGGGGTTAGGGTTAGGGTTTGAGTGCATTTAGGGGTAGGGGAGGAGTTGGGTTAGGATTAGGGTTAGGGTTTGTGTTTGTAGAATCGAGGTTTTGGGTTAGGCTTAGGCTCAGGAGAGCATTTTGGGTCATAATTCACAGTATTTACGGTTACGGTTAGTGTTGAAATGGATGATTTAGTTTTAGCGTTAGAATCAAGGACATTTATGCAAAGGGTTATGATAAGAATTCAGTGCATTTAGGCTTAGGGTTAGGCTTAGGGTTAGGCTTAGGGTGAGTGTTAGGGTTAGAATCAAGCACAGTTTTAGTGTTAGCGTTAGTGTGAGGGTTAGTTTTAAAGTGCTTTTAGGGCTAGTGGTAGGGGTAGGGTTAGGATTAGGGTTAAGGTTTGTGTTGGTAGAATCGAGGTTTAGGTTTAGGCTTAGGGTAAGGAATGCATTTTGCATCTGAATCGCGTGTATTTAGGCTTTGGGTTAGTGTTCAAATTGACGACTTAGTGTTCGGGTTTAAATCGAACACATTTACGGTTAGATTTATAGTTAGAATTCAGTGCATTTAGGGTTAGGGTTAGGGTTAGGGTCAAGGTTAAAATCCAGAGAATTTAAGGATAGTGCTAGGGTTAGAGTTAGGTTTAGCAATCGCTTTCGTAGAATCGAGGGT
>NW_027325282.1:0-42166 GCF_028372415.1 Notamacropus eugenii | reverse complement strand
CCTAACACTAACCCTCGATTCTACGAAAGCTATCCCTATAACTAACTCTAACCCTAACACTATCCTTAAATGCACTCGATTCAAACCCTCACCCTAAACATAACCCTAAACCTAAACCTAATCCTAACCCTAAATGCACTGGATTCCAACCTTAACTCTAATCCTAATGTGCTTGATTCTAACACTAACTCTAAATCGTCAATCTCAACACTAACCCTAACCCTCTATGGACTCGAATCTAACCCAAAAGGCAATCCTGACCCTAACCCTAACCCTAACCCGCAAATCTACGAAAGCTAACCTTCTACATAACTCTACCCCTAACACTATCCTTAAATGCACTCTATTCTAACGCTCACCCTGAACATAACCCTAACCCTAACCCAACCCCTTACACTAAAAATGCGCTTGATTCTAACCCTAACCCTAACCCTAACCCTAACCCTAACCCTAACCCTAACCCTCAATTCTACGAAACCTAACCCTCAACCTAACTCTAACCCTAAAAGTATCCTTAAATGCTCTCGATTCTAATCCTGACCCTAATAACCCTAACCCTAACCCTAAGCCTAAATGCAGTGGATTCTAACGATAACTCTAACCCTCATGTGCTTGATTCTAAGCCTAACACTAAATCGTCAATCTCAACACTAACCCTAACCCTAAATGCACTCGATTCTAACCCAACAGGCAATCCTGTCCTAAGCCTAACCCTAAACTTTGATTCTAAAAACACAAACCCTAACCCTAATCCTAACCCTAAATGCACTGTATTGTAGCCATAACTATAACCCTAATGTGCTCGATTCTAACCCTAACACTAAATCGTCAATTTCCACACTATCCCTAAGCCTAAATGCACTGCATTCTAACCCAAAAGCCATTCCTGACCCTAAGCGTAACCCTAAACCTAAACCTCGATTCTACCAACACAAAATTTAACCCTAATCCTAACTCTACTCATACTCCTACCCCTAAATGCACTCTAAGCCATACCCTGACGAAAACCACAAGACTAAAAATGCGCCTGATTCTAACCCTAAGCCTAAGCCTAAGCCTAACCTTAAGCCTAACCCTCGATTCTACGAAAGCGAACGCTAAACCTAACTCTAACCCTAGCACTATATTAAATGCTCTCGATTTTAACGCTGACCCTAACCCTAACCCAAACCCTAACCCTAAATGCACTGAATTCTATCCATAACTCTAACCCTAAATGTGCTCGATTCAAACCCTAACACTAAATCGTCAATTTGAACACTAACCCAAAGCCTAAATGCACGCGATGCAGATCCAAAACGCAATCTTGACCCTAAGCCTAAACCTAAACCTCGATTCTACCAACACAAACCTTAACCCGAATCCGAACCCTACCCCTACCACTAGCCCTAAAAGCACTTTAACCCTAACCCTCACCCAAACGCTAACACTAAATCTCTGCTTGATTCTAACCCTAATCCTCACCCTAAGCCTAACCCTAAGCCTAAACCTCGATTCTACGAAAGCTAACCCTAAACCTAACTCTAACCCTAGCACTATCCTTAAAAGCTCTCGATTCTACCCCTGACCCTAAACCTAACCCTAACCCTAAGCCTAAGCCTAACCCTAACCCTAAATGCACTGAATTCTAATCTTAACTCTTTCCCTAAATGTACTTGATTCTAACGCTAAAACTATATCATCAATTTGAACACTAACCCTAAGCCTGAATGCTCTGAATTATGACCCAAAAGGCTCTCCTGACCCTAAGCCTAACACAAATCCTCGATTCTACCAACACAAACCCTAACCCTAATCCTAACCCAACTCCTCCCTACCCCTAAATACACTGAAACCTTAACCCTAACCCCAACCCTAACACTGAAAATGCACTTGATTCTAACGCTAATAATTACCCTAACTCTCACCCGAACACTGACCCTCGATTCTATGAAAGCTAACCCTATACCTAACTCTAACCCTAACACTATCCTTAAATGCACTCGATTCTAACCCTCACCCTGAACATAACCCTAACCCTAACCCTAATCCTAACCCTAAATGCACTGGATTCTAACCATAACTCTAACACTAATGTGCTCGATTATAACCCTAACACTCAATCGTCAATCTCAACACTAAGCCTAACGCTAAATGCACTCGACTCTAACCCGAAACGCAATCCTGACCCTAAGTCTAACCCTAAACCTCGATTCTACCAACACAAACCCTAACCAAAATCCTAACCCACTCCTACCGTACCCCGAAATGCACTCAAACCCTAACCCTAACCCCAACCCTAACACTAAAAATGCGCTTGATTCAAACCCTAATCCTAACCCTAACCCTAACCCTAACACTAACCCTCGATTCTACGAAAGCTATCCCTATACCTAACTCTAACCCTAACACTATCCTTAAATGCACTCGATTCTAACCCTCACCCTAAACATAACCCTAACCCTAACCCTAATCCTAACCCTAAATGCACTGGATTCCAACCTTAACTCTAATCCTAATCTGCTTGATTCTAACACTAACTCTAAATCGTCAATCTCAACACTAACCCTAACCCTCTATGGACTCGAATCTAACCCAAAAGGCAATCCTGACCCTAACCCTAACCCTAACCCGCAAATCTACGAAAGCTAACCTTCTACATAACTCTACCCCTAACACTATCCTTAAATGCACTCGATTCTAACGCTCACCCTGAACATAACCCTAACCCTAACCCAACCCCTTACACTAAAAATGCGCTTGATTCTAACCCTAACCCTAACCCTAACCCTAACCCTAACCCTAACCCTAACCCTAACCCTAACCCTCAATTCTACGAAACCTAACCCTCAACCTAACTCTAACCCTAAAAGTATCCTTAAATGCTCTCGATTCTAATCCTGACCCTAATAACCCTAACCCTAACCCTAAGCCTAAATGCAGTGGATTCTAACGATAACTCTAACCCTCATGTGCTTGATTCTAAGCCTAACACTAAATCGTCAATCTCAACACTAACCCTAACCCTAAATGCACTCGATTCTAACCCAACAGGCAATCCTGTCCTAAGCCTAACCCTAAACTTTGATTCTAAAAACACAAACCCTAAGCCTAATCCTAACCCTAAATGCACTGTATTGTAACCATAACTATAACCCTAATGTGCTCGATTCTAACCCTAACACTAAATCGTCAATTTCAACACTATCCCTAAGCCTAAATGCACTGCATTCTACCCCAAAAGCCATTCCTGACCCTAAGCGTAACCCTAAACCTAAACCTCGATTCTACCAACACAAAATTTAACCCTAATCCTAACTCTACTCATACTCCTACCCCTAAATGCACTCTAAGCCATACCCTGACGAAAACCACAAGACTAAAAATGCGCCTGATTCTAACCCTAAGCCTAAGCCTAAGCCTAACCTTAAGCCTAACCCTCGATTCTACGAAAGCGAACGCTAAACCTAACTCTAACCCTAGCACTATATTAAATGCTCTCGATTTTAACGCTGACCCTAACCCTAACCCAAACCCTAACCCTAAATGCACTGAATTCTATCCATAACTCTAACCCTAAATGTGCTCGATTCAAACCCTAACACTAAATCGTCAATTTGAACACTAACCCAAAGCCTAAATGCACGCGATGCAGATCCAAAACGCAATCTTGACCCTAAGCCTAAACCTAAACCTCGATTCTACCAACACAAACCTTAACCCGAATCCGAACCCTACCCCTACCACTAGCCCTAAAAGCACTTTAACCCTAACCCTCACCCAAACGCTAACACTAAATCTCTGCTTGATTCTAACCCTAATCCTCACCCTAAGCCTAACCCTAAGCCTAAACCTCGATTCTACGAAAGCTAACCCTAAACCTAACTCTAACCCTAGCACTATCCTTAAAAGCTCTCGATTCTACCCCTGACCCTAAACCTAACCCTAACCCTAAGCCTAAGCCTAACCCTAACCCTAAATGCACTGAATTCTAATCTTAACTCTTTCCCTAAATGTACTTGATTCTAACGCTAAAACTATATCATCAATTTGAACACTAACCCTAAGCCTGAATGCTCTGAATTATGACCCAAAAGGCTCTCCTGACCCTAAGCCTAACACAAATCCTCGATTCTACCAACACAAACCCTAACCCTAATCCTAACCCAACTCCTCCCTACCCCTAAATACACTGAAACCTTAACCCTAACCCCAACCCTAACACTGAAAATGCACTTGATTCTAACGCTAATAATTACCCTAACTCTCACCCGAACACTGACCCTCGATTCTATGAAAGCTAACCCTATACCTAACTCTAACCCTAACACTATCCTTAAATGCACTCGATTCTAACCCTCACCCTGAACATAACCCTAACCCTAACCCTAATCCTAACCCTAAATGCACTGGATTCTAACCATAACTCTAACACTAATGTGCTCGATTATAACCCTAACACTCAATCGTCAATCTCAACACTAAGCCTAACGCTAAATGCACTCGACTCTAACCCGAAACGCAATCCTGACCCTAAGTCTAACCCTAAACCTCGATTCTACCAACACAAACCCTAACCAAAATCCTAACCCACTCCTACCGTACCCCGAAATGCACTCAAACCCTAACCCTAACCCCAACCCTAACACTAAAAATGCGCTTGATTCAAACCCTAATCCTAACCCTAACCCTAACCCTAACACTAACCCTCGATTCTACGAAAGCTATCCCTATACCTAACTCTAACCCTAACACTATCCTTAAATGCACTCGATTCTAACCCTCACCCTAAACATAACCCTAACCCTAACCCTAATCCTAACCCTAAATGCACTGGATTCCAACCTTAACTCTAATCCTAATCTGCTTGATTCTAACACTAACTCTAAATCGTCAATCTCAACACTAACCCTAACCCTCTATGGACTCGAATCTAACCCAAAAGGCAATCCTGACCCTAACCCTAACCCTAACCCGCAAATCTACGAAAGCTAACCTTCTACATAACTCTACCCCTAACACTATCCTTAAATGCACTCGATTCTAACGCTCACCCTGAACATAACCCTAACCCTAACCCAACCCCTTACACTAAAAATGCGCTTGATTCTAACCCTAACCCTAACCCTAACCCTAACCCTAACCCTAACCCTAACCCTAACCCTAACCCTCAATTCTACGAAACCTAACCCTCAACCTAACTCTAACCCTAAAACTATCCTTAAATGCTCTCGATTCTAATCCTGACCCTAATAACCCTAACCCTAACCCTAAGCCTAAATGCAGTGGATTCTAACGATAACTCTAACCCTCATGTGCTTGATTCTAAGCCTAACACTAAATCGTCAATCTCAACACTAACCCTAACCCTAAATGCACTCGATTCTAACCCAACAGGCAATCCTGTCCTAAGCCTAACCCTAAACTTTGATTCTAAAAACACAAACCCTAAGCCTAATCCTAACCCTAAATGCACTGTATTGTAACCATAACTATAACCCTAATGTGCTCGATTCTAACCCTAACACTAAATCGTCAATTTCAACACTATCCCTAAGCCTAAATGCACTGCATTCTACCCCAAAAGCCATTCCTGACCCTAAGCGTAACCCTAAACCTAAACCTCGATTCTACCAACACAAAATTTAACCCTAATCCTAACTCTACTCATACTCCTACCCCTAAATGCACTCTAAGCCATACCCTGACGAAAACCACAACACTAAAAATGCGCCTGATTCTAACCCTAAGCCTAAGCCTAAGCCTAACCTTAAGCCTAACCCTCGATTCTACGAAAGCGAACGCTAAACCTAACTCTAACCCTAGCACTATATTAAATGCTCTCGATTTTAACGCTGACCCTAACCCTAACCCAAACCCTAACCCTAAATGCACTGAATTCTATCCATAACTCTAACCCTAAATGTGCTCGATTCAAACCCTAACACTAAATCGTCAATTTGAACACTAACCCAAAGCCTAAATGCACGCGATGCAGATCCAAAACGCAATCTTGACCCTAAGCCTAAACCTAAACCTCGATTCTACCAACACAAACCTTAACCCGAATCCGAACCCTACCCCTACCACTAGCCCTAAAAGCACTTTAACCCTAACCCTCACCCAAACGCTAACACTAAATCTCTGCTTGATTCTAACCCTAATCCTCACCCTAAGCCTAACCCTAAGCCTAAACCTCGATTCTACGAAAGCTAACCCTAAACCTAACTCTAACCCTAGCACTATCCTTAAAAGCTCTCGATTCTACCCCTGACCCTAAACCTAACCCTAACCCTAAGCCTAACCCTAACCCTAAATGCACTGAATTCTAATCTTAACTCTTTCCCTAAATGTACTTGATTCTAACGCTAAAACTATATCATCAATTTGAACACTAACCCTAAGCCTGAATGCTCTGAATTATGACCCAAAAGGCTCTCCTGACCCTAAGCCTAACACAAATCCTCGATTCTACCAACACAAACCCTAACCCTAATCCTAACCCAACTCCTCCCTACCCCTAAATACACTGAAACCTTAACCCTAACCCCAACCCTAACACTGAAAATGCACTTGATTCTAACGCTAATAATTACCCTAACTCTCACCCGAACACTGACCCTCGATTCTATGAAAGCTAACCCTATACCTAACTCTAACCCTAACACTATCCTTAAATGCACTCGATTCTAACCCTCACCCTGAACATAACCCTAACCCTAACCCTAATCCTAACCCTAAATGCACTGGATTCTAACCATAACTCTAACACTAATGTGCTCGATTATAACCCTAACACTCAATCGTCAATCTCAACACTAAGCCTAACGCTAAATGCACTCGACTCTAACCCGAAACGCAATCCTGACCCTAAGTCTAACCCTAAACCTCGATTCTACCAACACAAACCCTAACCAAAATCCTAACCCACTCCTACCGTACCCCGAAATGCACTCAAACCCTAACCCTAACCCCAACCCTAACACTAAAAATGCGCTTGATTCAAACCCTAATCCTAACCCTAACCCTAACCCTAACACTAACCCTCGATTCTACGAAAGCTATCCCTATACCTAACTCTAACCCTAACACTATCCTTAAATGCACTCGATTCTAACCCTCACCCTAAACATAACCCTAACCCCAACCCTAATCCTAACCCTAAATGCACTGGATTCCAACCTTAACTCTAATCCTAATCTGCTTGATTCTAACACTAACTCTAAATCGTCAATCTCAACACTAACCCTAACCCTCTATGGACTCGAATCTAACCCAAAAGGCAATCCTGACCCTAACCCTAACCCTAACCCGCAAATCTACGAAAGATAACCTTCTACATAACTCTACCCCTAACACTATCCTTAAATGCACTCGATTCTAACGCTCACCCTGAACATAACCCTAACCCTAACCCAACCCCTTACACTAAAAATGCGCTTGATTCTAACCCTAACCCTAACCCTAACCCTAACCCTAACCCTAACCCTCAATTCTACGAAACCTAACCCTCAACCTAACTCTAACCCTAAAACTATCCTTAAATGCTCTCGATTCTAATCCTGACCCTAATAACCCTAACCCTAACCCTAAGCCTAAATGCAGTGGATTCTAACGATAACTCTAACCCTCATGTGCTTGATTCTAAGCCTAACACTAAATCGTCAATCTCAACACTAACCCTAACCCTAAATGCACTCGATTCTAACCCAACAGACAATCCTGTCCTAAGCCTAACCCTAAACTTTGATTCTAAAAACACAAACCCTAAGCCTAATCCTAACCCTAAATGCACTGTATTGTAACCATAACTATAACCCTAATGTGCTCGATTCTAACCCTAACACTAAATCGTCAATTTCAACACTATCCCTAAGCCTAAATGCACTGCATTCTAACCCAAAAGCCATTCCTGACCCTAAGCGTAACCCTAAACCTAAACCTCGATTCTACCAACACAAAATTTAACCCTAATCCTAACTCTACTCATACTCCTACCCCTAAATGCACTCTAAGCCATACCCTGACGAAAACCACAACACTAAAAATGCTCCTGATTCTAACCCTAAGCCTAAGCCTAAGCCTAACCTTAAGCCTAACCCTCGATTCTACGAAAGCGAACGCTAAACCTAACTCTAACCCTAGCACTATATTAAATGCTCTCGATTTTAACGCTGACCCTAACCCTAACCCAAACCCTAACCCTAAATGCACTGAATTCTATCCATAACTCTAACCCTAAATGTGCTCGATTCAAACCCTAACACTAAATCGTCAATTTGAACACTAACCCAAAGCCTAAATGCACGCGATGCAGATCCAAAACGCAATCTTGACCCTAAGCCTAAACCTAAACCTCGATTCTACCAACACAAACCTTAACCCGAATCCGAACCCTACCCCTACCACTAGCCCTAAAAGCACTTTAACCCTAACCCTCACCCAAACGCTAACACTAAATCTCTGCTTGATTCTAACCCTAATCCTCACCCTAAGCCTAACCCTAAGCCTAAACCTCGATTCTACGAAAGCTAACCCTAAACCTAACTCTAACCCTAGCACTATCCTTAAAAGCTCTCGATTCTACCCCTGACCCTAAACCTAACCCTAACCCTAAGCCTAACCCTAACCCTAAATGCACTGAATTCTAATCTTAACTCTTTCCCTAAATGTACTTGATTCTAACGCTAAAACTATATCATCAATTTGAACACTAACCCTAAGCCTGAATGCTCTGAATTATGACCCAAAAGGCTCTCCTGACCCTAAGCCTAACACAAATCCTCGATTCTACCAACACAAACCCTAACCCTAATCCTAACCCAACTCCTCCCTACCCCTAAATACACTGAAACCTTAACCCTAACCCCAACCCTAACACTGAAAATGCACTTGATTCTAACGCTAATAATTACCCTAACTCTCACCCGAACACTGACCCTCGATTCTATGAAAGCTAACCCTATACCTAACTCTAACCCTAACACTATCCTTAAATGCACTCGATTCTAACCCTCACCCTGAACATAACCCTAACCCTAACCCTAATCCTAACCCTAAATGCACTGGATTCTAACCATAACTCTAACACTAATGTGCTCGATTATAACCCTAACACTCAATCGTCAATCTCAACACTAAGCCTAACGCTAAATGCACTCGACTCTAACCCGAAACGCAATCCTGACCCTAAGTCTAACCCTAAACCTCGATTCTACCAACACAAACCCTAACCAAAATCCTAACCCACTCCTACCGTACCCCGAAATGCACTCAAACCCTAACCCTAACCCCAACCCTAACACTAAAAATGCGCTTGATTCAAACCCTAATCCTAACCCTAACCCTAACCCTAACACTAACCCTCGATTCTACGAAAGCTATCCCTATACCTAACTCTAACCCTAACACTATCCTTAAATGCACTCGATTCTAACCCTCACCCTAAACATAACCCTAACCCCAACCCTAATCCTAACCCTAAATGCACTGGATTCCAACCTTAACTCTAATCCTAATCTGCTTGATTCTAACACTAACTCTAAATCGTCAATCTCAACACTAACCCTAACCCTCTATGGACTCGAATCTAACCCAAAAGGCAATCCTGACCCTAACCCTAACCCTAACCCGCAAATCTACGAAAGCTAACCTTCTACATAACTCTACCCCTAACACTATCCTTAAATGCACTCTATTCTAACGCTCACCCTGAACATAACCCTAACCCTAACCCAACCCCTTACACTAAAAATGCGCTTGATTCTAACCCTAACCCTAACCCTAACCCTAACCCTAACCCTAACCCTCAATTCTACGAAACCTAACCCTCAACCTAACTCTAACCCTAAAACTATCCTTAAATGCTCTCGATTCTAATCCTGACCCTAATAACCCTAACCCTAACCCTAAGCCTAAATGCAGTGGATTCTAACGATAACTCTAACCCTCATGTGCTTGATTCTAAGCCTAACACTAAATCGTCAATCTCAACACTAACCCTAACCCTAAATGCACTCGATTCTAACCCAACAGGCAATCCTGTCCTAAGCCTAACCCTAAACTTTGATTCTAAAAACACAAACCCTAACCCTAATCCTAACCCTAAATGCACTGTATTGTAGCCATAACTATAACCCTAATGTGCTCGATTCTAACCCTAACACTAAATCGTCAATTTCAACACTATCCCTAAGCCTAAATGCACTGCATTCTAACCCAAAAGCCATTCCTGACCCTAAGCGTAACCCTAAACCTAAACCTCGATTCTACCAACACAAAATTTAACCCTAATCCTAACTCTACTCATACTCCTACCCCTAAATGCACTCTAAGCCATACCCTGACGAAAACCACAACACTAAAAATGCGCCTGATTCTAACCCTAAGCCTAAGCCTAAGCCTAACCTTAAGCCTAACCCTCGATTCTACGAAAGCGAACGCTAAACCTAACTCTAACCCTAGCACTATATTAAATGCTCTCGATTTTAACGCTGACCCTAACCCTAACCCAAACCCTAACCCTAAATGCACTGAATTCTATCCATAACTCTAACCCTAAATGTGCTCGATTCAAACCCTAACACTAAATCGTCAATTTGAACACTAACCCAAAGCCTAAATGCACGCGATGCAGATCCAAAACGCAATCTTGACCCTAAGCCTAAACCTAAACCTCGATTCTACCAACACAAACCTTAACCCGAATCCGAACCCTACCCCTACCACTAGCCCTAAAAGCACTTTAACCCTAACCCTCACCCAAACGCTAACACTAAATATCTGCTTGATTCTAACCCTAATCCTCACCCTAAGCCTAACCCTAAGCCTAAACCTCGATTCTACGAAAGCTAACCCTAAACCTAACTCTAACCCTAGTACTATCCTTAAATGCTCTCGATTCTAACCCTGACCCTAACCCTAACCCTAGTCCTAACCCTAAGCCTAACCCTAACCCTAAATGCACTGAATTCTAATCATAACTCTTTCCCTAAATGTGCTTGATTCTAACGCTAAAACTGTATCATCAATTTCAACACTAACCCTAAGCCTAAATGCTCTGAATTATGACCCAAAAGGCTCTCCTGACCCTAAGCCTAACCCAAAACCTCGATTCAACCAACACAAACCCTAACCCTAATCCTAACCCAACTGCTCCCCTACCCCTAAATGCACTCAAACCCTAAACCTAACCCCAACCCTAACACTAAAAATGCACTTGATTCTAACCCTAATCCTTACCCTACCTCTAACCCGAACACTGACCCTCGATTCTATGAAAGCTAACCCTATACCTAACTCTAACCCTAACACTATCCTTAAATGCACTCGATTCTAACCCTCACCCTGAACATAACACTAACCCTAACCCTAATCCTAACCCTAAATGCACTGGATTCTAAGCATAACTCTAACACTAATGTGCTCGATTATAACCCTAACACTCAATCGTCAATCTCAACTCTAAGCCTAACGCAAAATGCACTCGACTCTAACCCGAAAGGCAATCCTGACCCTAAGCCTAACCCTAAAACTCGATTGTACCAACACAAACCCTAACCATAATCCTAACGCACTCCTCCCGTACCCCTAAATGCACTCAAACTCTAACCCCAACCCTAACACTAAAAATGCGCTTTATTCAAACCCTAATCCTAACCCTAACCCTAACCCTAACACTAACCCTCGATTCTACGAAAGCTATCCCTATAACTAACTCTAACCCTAACACTATCCTTAAATGCACTCGATTCAAACCCTCACCCTAAACATAACCCTAAACCTAAACCTAATCCTAACCCTAAATGCACTGGATTCCAACCTTAACTCTAATCCTAATGTGCTTGATTCTAACACTAACTCTAAATCGTCAATCTCAACACTAACCCTAACCCTCTATGGACTCGAATCTAACCCAAAAGGCAATCCTGACCCTAACCCTAACCCTAACCCGCAAATCTACGAAAGCTAACCTTCTACATAACTCTACCCCTAACACTATCCTTAAATGCACTCGATTCTAACGCTCACCCTGAACATAACCCTAACCCTAACCCAACCCCTTACACTAAAAATGCGCTTGATTCTAACCCTAACCCTAACCCTAACCCTAACCCTAACCCTCAATTCTACGAAACCTAACCCTCAACCTAACTCTAACCCTAAAACTATCCTTAAATGCTCTCGATTCTAATCCTGACCCTAATAACCCTAACCCTAACCCTAAGCCTAAATGCAGTGGATTCTAACGATAACTCTAACCCTCATGTGCTTGATTCTAAGCCTAACACTAAATCGTCAATCTCAACACTAACCCTAACCCTAAATGTACTCGATTCTAACCCAACAGGCAATCCTGTCCTAAGCCTAACCCTAAACTTTGATTCTAAAAACACAAACCCTAACCCTAATCCTAACCCTAAATGCACTGTATTCTAACCATAACTATAACCCTAATGTGCTCGATTCTAACCCTAACACTAAATCGTCAATTTCAACACTATCCCTAAGCCTAAATGCACTGCATTCTAACCCAAAAGCCATTCCTGACCCTAAGCGTAACCCTAAACCTAAACCTCGATTCTACCAACACAAAATTTAACCCTAATCCTAACTCTACTCATACTCCTACCCCTAAATGCACTCTAAGCCATACCCTGACGAAAACCACAACACTAAAAATGCGCCTGATTCTAACCCTAAGCCTAAGCCTAAGCCTAACCTTAAGCCTAACCCTCGATTCTACGAAAGCGAACGCTAAACCTAACTCTAACCCTAGCACTATATTAAATGCTCTCGATTTTAACGCTGACCCTAACCCTAACCCAAACCCTAACCCTAAATGCACTGAATTCTATCCATAACTCTAACCCTAAATGTGCTCGATTCAAACCCTAACACTAAATCGTCAATTTGAACACTAACCCAAAGCCTAAATACACGCGATGCAGATCCAAAACGCAATCTTGACCCTAAGCCTAAACCTAAACCTCGATTCTACCAACACAAACCTTAACCCGAATTCGAACCCTACCCCTACCACTAGCCCTAAAAGCACTTTAACCCTAACCCTCACCCAAACGCTAACACTAAATATCTGCTTGATTCTAACCCTAATCCTCACCCTAAGCCTAACCCTAAGCCTAACCCTAACCCTAAATGCACTGAATCCTAATCATAACTCTTTCCCTAAATGTGCTTGATTCTAACGCTAAAACTATATCATCAATTTCAACACTAACCCTAAGCCTAAATGCTCTGAATTATGACCCAAAATGCTCTCCTGACCCTAAGCCTAACCCAAAACCTCGATTCAACCAACACAAACCCTAACCCTAATCCCAACCCAACTGCTCCCCTACCCCTAAATGCACTCAAACCCTAACCCTAACCCCAACCCTAACACTAAAAATGCACTTGATTCTAACCCTAATCCTTACCCTACCTCTAACCGGAACACTGACCCTCGATTCTATGAAAGCTAACCCTATACCTAACTCTAACCCTAACACTATCCTTAAATGCACTCGATTCTAACCCTCACCCTGAACATAACACTAACCCTAACCCTAATCCTAACCCTAAATGCACTGGATTCTAAGCATAACTCTAACACTAATGTGCTCGATTATAACCCTAACACTCAATCGTCAATCTCAACACTAAGATTACCGCTAAATGTACTCGACTCTAACCCGAAAGGCAATCCTGACCCTAAGCCAAACACAAAACCTCGATTCTACCAACACAAACCCTAACCATAATCCTAACGCACTCCTCCCGTACCCCTAAATGCACTCAAACCCTAACCCCAACCCTAACACTAAAAATGCGCTTTATTCAAACCCTAATCCTAACCCTAACCCTAACCCTAACACTAACCCTCGATTCTACGAAAGCTATCCCTATACCTAACTCTAACCCTAACACTATCCTTAAATGCACTCGATTCTAACCCTCACTCTAAACATAACCCTAACCCTAACCCTAATCCTAACCCTAAATGCACTGGATTCCAACCTTAACTCTAATCCTAATGTGCTTGATTCTAACACTAACTCTAAATCGTCAATCTCAACACTAACCCTAACCCTCTATGGACTCGAATCTAACCCAAAAGGCAATCCTGACCCTAACCCTAACCCTAACCCTCAAATCTACGAAAGCTAACCTTCTACATAACTTTACCCCTAACACTATCCTTAAAGGCACTCGATTCTAACCCTCACCCTGAACATAACCCTAACCCTAACCCTAATCCTAACTCTAAATGCACTGGATTCTAACCATAACTCTAACCCTAATGTGCTCGATTATAACCCTAACACTCAATCGTCAATCCCAACACTAAGTCTAATGCTAAATGCACTCGACTCTAACCCGAAAGGCAATCCTGACCCTAAGCCTAACACAAAACCTCGATTCTACCAACACAAACCCTAACCATAATCCTAACCCACTCCTGCCGTACCCCTAAATGCACTCAAACCCTAACCCTAACCCCAACCCTAACACTAAAAATGCGCTTGATTCAAACCCTAATCCTAACCCTAACCCTAACCCTGACACTAACCCTCGATTCTACGAAAACTATCCCTATACCTAACTCGAACCCTAACACTATCCTTAAATGCACTCGATTCTAATCCTAACCCTAACCCTAACCCTAACCCTAACCCTAATCCTAACCCTAAATGACTGGATTCCAACCTTAACTCTAATCCTAATGTGCTTGATTATAACACTAACTCTAAATCGTCAATCTCAACACTAACCCTAACCCTAAATGCACTCGATTCTAACCCTAAAGGCAATCCTGACCCTAACCCTAACCCTAACCCTCGAATCTACGAAAGCTAACCTTCTACATAACTCTACCCCTAACACTATTCTTAAATGCACTCGATTCTAACCCTCACCCTGAACATAACCCTAACCCTAACCCAAATCCTAACTTTAAATGCTCTGGATTCTAACCATAACTCTAACTCTAATGTGCTCGATTATAACCCTAACACTCAATCGTCAATCTCAACACTAAGCCTAACCCTAAATGCACTCGACTCTAACCCAAAAGGCAATCCTGACCCGAAGCCTAACCCTAAACCTCGATTCTACCAACACAAACCCTAACCCTAATCCTAACCCTACTCCTATCCCTACCTCTATATGCACTCTAACCCTAACCCTAACCCAACCCCTAACACTAAAAATGCGCTTGATTCTAACCCTAACCCTAACCCTAACCCTCAATTCTACGAAACCTAACCCTCAACCTAACTCTAACCCCAAAACTATAATTAAATGCTCGCGATTCTAATCCTGACCCTAATAACCCTAACCCTAACCCTAAGCCTAAATGCAGTGGATTCTAACCATAACTCTCACCCTCATGTGCTTGATTCTAAGCCTCACACTAAATTGTCAATCTCAACACTAAACCTAACCCTAAATGCACTCGATTTAAACTCAAAAGGCAATCCTGTCCCTAAGCCTAACCCTAAACTTTGATTCTAAAAACACAAACCCTAACCCTAATCCTAACCCTAAATGCACTGTATTGTAACCATAACTATAACCCTAATGTGCTCGATTCTAACCCTAACACTAAATCGTCAATTTCAACACTATCCCTAAGCCTAAATGCACTGCATTCTAACCCAAAAGCCATTCCTGACCCTAAGCCTAACCCTAAACCTCGATTCTACCAACACAAACCTTAAACCTAATCCTAACTCTACTCATACACCTACCCTTAAATTCACTCTAAGCCATACCCTGACGAAAACCACAACACTAAAAATGCGCCTTATTCTAACCTTAAGCCTAAGCCTAGGCCTAACCTTAACCCCAACCCTCGATTCTACGAAAGCTACCCCTAAACCTACCTCTCACCCTAGCACTATCCTTAAATGCTCTCGATTTTAACCCTGACCCTAACCCTAACCCTAACCCTAAATGCACTGAATTGTAACCATAACTCTAACTCTAAATGTGCTCGATTCAAACCCTAACACTGAATCGTCAATTTGAACACTAACTCAAACCCTAAATACACTCGATTCACATCCAAAATGCAATCCTGACCTTAAGCCTAAACCTAACCCTCGATTCTACCGACACAAACCTTAACCCTAATCCTAACCCTACCCCTACCACGAGCCCTAAAAGCACTTTAACCACAACCCTCACCCTAACGTTAACACTAAAACTGTGCATGATTCTAACCCTAACCCTCGCCCTAACACTAACCCTAACACTAATCCTCGATTCTACGAAGGCTAACCTTATACCTAACTCTAACCCTAACACTATCCTTAAATGCACTCGATTCTAACCCTCACCCTAAACATAAGCCTAACCCTAACCCTAATCCTAACCCTAACCCTAATCCTAACCCTAAATGCACTGGATTCCAACCTTAACCCTAATCCTAATGTGCTTGATTCTAACACTAACTCTAAATCGTCAATCCCAACACTAAGCCTAACCCTAAAAGCACTCGACTCTAACCCAAAAGGCAATCCTGACCCGAAGCCAAACCCTAAACCTCGATTCTACCAACACAAACCCTAATCCTAATCCTAACCCTACTCTTATCCCTACCTCTATATGCACTCTAACCCTAACCCTAACCCAACCCCTAACACTAAAAATGCGCTTGATTCTAACCCTAATCCTAACCCTAACCCTAACCCTCAATTCTACGAAACCTAACCCTCAACCTAACTTTAACCCTAAAACTATCCTTAAATGCTCTCGATTCTAATCCTGACCCTAATAACCCTAACCCTAACCCTAAGCCTAAATGCAGTGGATTCTAACCATAACTCTAACCCTCATGTGCTTGATTCTAAGCCTAACACTAAATCGTCAATCTCAACACTAACCCTAACCCTAAATGCACTCGATTCTAACCCAAAAGGCAATCCTGTCCCTAAGCCTAACCCTAAACTTCGATTCTAAAAACACAAACCCTAACCCTAATCCTAACCCTAAATGCACTGTATTCTAACCATAACTATAACCCTAATGTGCTCGATTCTAACCTTAACATTAAATCGTCAATTTAAACACTATCCCTAAGCCTAAATGCACTGCATTCTAACCCAAAAGCCATACATGACCCTAAGCCTAACCCTAAATCTCGATTCTACCAACACAACCCTTAACCCTAATCCTAACTCTACTCATACCCCTACCCCTAAATGCACTCTAAGCCATACCCTGACGAAAACCACAACACTAAAAATGCGCCTGATTTCTAACCCTAAGCCTAAGCCTAAGGCTAACCTTAAGCCTAACCCTCGATTCTACGAAAGCGAACGCTAAACATAACTCTAACCCTAGCACTATCCTTAAATGCTCTCGATTTTAACCCTGACCCTAACCCTAACCCTAACCCTAACCCTAAATGCACTGAATTCTAACCATAACTCTAACTCTAAATGTGCTCGATTCAAACCCTAACACTAAATCGTCAATTTGAACACTAACCCAAAGCCTAAATACACGCGATGCTGATCCAAAATGCAATCCTGACCCTAAGCCTAAACCTAAACCTCGATTCTACCAACACAAACCTAAACCCTAATCCGAACCCTACCCCTACCACTAGCCCTAAAAGCACTTTAACCCTAACCCTCACCCAAACGCTAACACTAAAACTCTGCTTGATTCTAACCCTAACCCTCACCCTAAGCCTAACCCTCGATTGTACGAAAGCTAACCCTAAACCTAACTCTAACCCTAGCACTATCCTTAAAAGCTCTCGATTCTAACCCTGACCCTAAACCTAACCCTAACCCTAAGCCTAAGCCTAACCCTAACCCTAAATGCACTGAATTCTAATCATAACTCTTTCCCTAAATGTGCTTGATTCTAACGCTAAAACTATATCATCAATTTCAACACTAACCCTAAGCCTAAATGCTGTGAATTATGACCCAAAATGCTCTCCTGACCCTAAGCCTAACCCAAAACCTCGATTCTACCAACACAAACCCTAACCCTAATCCTAACCCAACTCCTCCCCTACCCCTAAATGTACTCAAACCCTAACCCTAACCCCAACCCTAACACTAAAAATGCACTTGATTCTAACCCTAATACTTATCCTAACTCTTACCCGAACACTGACCCTCGATTCTATGAAAGCTAACCCTATACCTAACTCGAACCCTAACACTATCCTTAAATGCACTCGATTCTAAGCCTCACCCTGAACATAACCCTAACCCTAACCCTAATCCTAACTCTAAATGCTCTGGATTCTAACCATAACTCTAAGCCTAATGTGCTCGATTATAACCCTAACTCTCATCCGTCAATCTCAACACTAAGCCTAACGCTAAATGCACTCGACTCTAACCCAAAAGGCAATCCTGACTCGAAGCCTAACCCTAAACCTCGATTCTACCAACACAAACCCTAACCCTAATCCTAACCCTACTCCTATCCCTACCTCTATATGCACTCTAACCCTAACCCTAACCCTCAATTCTACGAAACCTAACCCTCAACCTAACTCTAACCCTAAAACTATCCTTAAATGCTCTCGATTCTAATCCTGACCCTAATAACCCTAACCCAACCCTAAGCCTAAATGCAGTGGATTCGAACCATAACTCTAACCCTCATGTGCTTGATTCTAAGCCTAACACTAAATCGTCAATCTCAACACTAACCCTAACCCTAAATGCACTCGAATCTAACCCAAAAGGCAATCCTGTTCCTAAGCCTAACCCTAAACTTTGATTTTAAAAACACAAACCCTAACCCTAATCCGAACCCTAAATGCACTGTATTCTAACCATAACTATAACCCTAATGTGCTCGATTCTAACCCTAACACTAAATCGTCAATTTCAACACTATCTCTAAGCCTAAATGCACTGCATTCAAACCCAAAAGCCATTCCTGACCGTAAGCCTAACCCCAAACCTCGATTCTACCAACACAAACCTTAACCCTAATCCTAACTCTACTCATACCCCTACCCCTAAATGCACTCTAAGCCATACCCTGACGAAAACCACAACACTAAAAATGCGCCTGATTCTAACCCTAAGCCTAAGCCTAAGCCTAACCTTAAGCCTAACCCTCGATTCTACGAAAGCGAACGCGAAACCTAACTCTAACCCTTAGCACTACCCTTAAATGCTCTCGATTTTAACCCTGACCCTAACCCTAACCCTAAACCTAAATGCACTGAATTCTAACCATAACTCTAACCCTAAATGTGCTCGATTCAAACCCTAACACTAAACCGTCAATTTGAACACTAACCCAAAGCCTAAATACACGCGATGCAGATCCAAAATGCAATCCTGACCCTAAGCCTAATCCTAAACCTCGATTCTACCAACACAAACCTTAACCCTAATCCGAAACCCACCCCTACCACGAGCCCTAAAAGCACTTTAACCCTAACCCTCACCCAAACGCTAACACTAAAACTCTGCTTGATTCTAACCCTAACCCTCACCCTAAGCCTAACCCTCGATTCTACGAAAGCTAACCCTAAACCTAACTCTAACCCTAGCACTATCCTTAAAAGCTCTCGATCCTAACCCTGACCCTAACCCTAACCCTAAGCCTAAGCCTAACCCTAACCCTAAATGCACTGAATTCTAATCATAACTCTTTCCCTAAATGTGCTTGATTCTTACGCTAAAACTATATCATCAATTTCAACACTAACCCTAAGCCTAAATGGTCTGAATTATGACCCAAAATGCTCTCCTGACCCTAAGCCTAACCCAAAACCTCGATTCTACCAACACAAACCCTAACCCTAATCCTGACCCAACTCCTCCCCTACCCCTAAATGTACTCAAACCCTAACCCTAACCCCAACCCTAACACTAAAAATGCACTTGATTCTAACCCTAATGCTTATCCTAACTCTCACCCGAACACTGACCCTCGATTCTATGAAAGCTAACCCTATACCTAACTCTAACCCTAACACTATCCTTAAATGCACTCGATTCTAACCCTCACCCTGAACATAACACTAACCCTAACCCTAATCCTAACCCTAAATGCACTGGATTCTAACCATAACTCTAACACAACTGTGCTCGATTATAACCCTAACACTCAATCGTCAATCTCAACACTAAGTCTAATGCTAAATGCACTCGACTCTAACCCGAAAGGCAATCCTGAAACTAAGCCTAACCCTAAACCTGGATTCTACCAACCCAAACCCTAACCATAATCCTAACCCACTCCTGCCGTACCGCTAAATGCACTCAAACCCTAATCCTGACCCCAACAATAACACTAAAAATGCGCTTGATTCAAACCCTAATCCTAACCCTAACCCTAACCCTAACACTAACCCTCGATTCTACGAAAGCTATCCCTATACCTAACTCTAACCCTAACACTATCCTTAAATGCACTCGATTCTAACCCTCACCCTAATCATAACCCTAACCCTAACCCTAATCCTAACCCTAAATGCACTGGATTCCAACCTTAACTCTAATCCTAATGTGCTTGATTCTAACACTAACTCTAAATCGTCAATCTCAACACTAACCCTAAGCCTAAATGGACTCGATTCTAACCCAAAAGGCAATCCTGACCCTAACCCTAACCCTAACCCTCGAATCTACGAAAGCTAAACTTCTACATAACTCTACCCTTAACACTATCCTTAAATGCACTCGATTCTAACCCTCACCCTGAACATAACACTAACCCTAACCCTAATCCTAACTCTAAATGCTCTGGATTCTAACCATAACTCTAAGCCTGATGTGCTCGATTATAACCCTAACTCTCATTCGTCAATCTCAACACTAAGCCTAACGCTAAATGCACTCGACTCTAACCCAAAAGGCAATCCTGACCCTAAGCCTAACCCTAAACCTCGATTCTATCAACACAACCCCTAACCCTAATCCTAACCCTACTCCTATCCCTACCTCTATATGCACTCTAACCCTAACCCTAACCCAACCCCTAACACTAAAAATGCGCTTGATTCTAACCCTAACCCTAACCCTAATCCTAACCCTCAATTCTACGAAACCTAACCCTCAACCTAACTCTAACCCTAAAACTATCCTTAAATGCTCTCGATTCTAATTCTGACCCTAATAACCCTAACCCTAAGCCTAAGCCTAAATGCAGTGGATTCTAACCATAACTCTAACCCTCATGTGCTTGATTCTAAGCCTAACACTAAATCGTCAATCTCAACGCTAACCCTAACCCTAAATGCACTCGAATCTAACCCAAAAGGCAATCCTGTTCCTAAGCCTAACCCTAAACTTTGATTTTCAAAACACAAACCCTAACCCTAATCCGAACCCGAAATGCACTGTATTCTAACCATAACTATAACCCTAATGTGCTCGATTCTAACCCTAACACTAAATCGTCAATTTCAACACTATCCCTAAGCCTAAATGCACTGCATTCTAACCCAAAAGCCATTCCTGACCCTAATCCTAACCCCAAACCTCGATTCTACCAACACAAACCTTAACCCTAATCCTAACTCTACTCATACCCCTACCCCTAAATGCACTCTAAGCCATACCGTGACGAAAACCACAACACTAAAAATGCGCCTGATTCTAACCCTAAGCCTAAGCCTAAGCCTAACCTTAAGCCTAACCCTCGATTCTACGAAAGCGAACGCGAAACCTAACTCTAACCCTTAGCACTATCCTTAAATGCTCTCGATTTTAACCCTGACCCTCACCCTAACCCTAAACCTAAATGCACTGAATTCTAACCACAACTCTAACCCTAAATGTGCTCGATTCAAACCCTAACACTAAACCGTCAATTTGAACACTAACCCAAAGCCTAAATACACGCGATGCAGATCCAAAATGCAATCCTGACCCTAAGCCTAAACCTAAACCTCGATTCTACCAACACAAACCTTAACCCTAATCCGAACCCTACCCCTACCACTAGCCCTAAAAGCACTTTAACCCTAACCCTCACCCAAACGCTAACACTAAAACTCTGCTTGATTCTAACCTTAACCCTCACCCTAAGCCTAACCCTCGATTCTACGAAAGCTAACCCTAAACCTAACTCTAACCCTAGCACTATCCTTAAAAGCTCTCGATTCTAACCCTGACCGTAACCCTAACCCTAAGCCTAAGCCTAACCCTAACCCTAAATGCACTGAATTCTAATCATAACTCTTTCCGTAAATGTGCTTGATTCTAACGCTAAAACTATATCATCAATTTCACCACTAACCCTAAGCCTAAATGCTCTGAATTATGACCCAAAATGCTCTCCTGACCCTAAGCCTAACCCAAAACCTCGATTCTACCAACACAAACCCTAACCCTAATCCTAACCCAACTCCTCCCCTACCCCTAACTGTACTCAAACCCTAACACTAACCCCAACCCTAACACTAAAAATGCACTTGATTCTAACCCTAATACTTATTCTAACTCTCACCCGAACACTGACCCTCGATTCTATGAAAGCTAACCCTATACCTAACTCGAACCCTAACACTATCCTTAAATGCACTCGATTCTAACCCTCACCCTGAACATAACCCTAACCCTAACCCTAATCCTAACTCTAAATGCTCTGGATTCTAACCATAACTCTAAGCCTAATGTGCTCGATTATAACCCTAACTCTCATTCGTCAATCTCAACACTAAGCCTAACGCTAAATGCACTCGACTCTAACCCAAAAGGCAATCCTGACTCGAAGCCTAACCCTAAACCTCGATTCTACCAACACAAACCCTAACCCTAATCCTAACCCTACTCCTATCCCTACCTCTATATGCACTCGAACCCTAACCCTAACCCAACCACTAACACTAAAAATGCGCTTGATTCTAACCCTAACCCTAACCCTAACCCTAACCCTAACCCTCAATTATACGAAACCTAACCCTCAACCTGACTCTAACCCTAAAACTATCCTTAAATGCTCTCGATTCTAATCCTGACCCTAATAACCCTAACCCTAACCCTAAGCCTAAATGCAGTGGATTCTAACCATAACTCTAACCCTCATGTGCTTGATTCTAAGCCTAACACTAAATCGTGAATCTCAACCCTAAGCCTAACGCTAAATGCACTCGACTCTAACCCGAAAGGCAATCCTGACTCGAAGCCTAACCCTAAACCTCGATTCTACCAACACAAACCCTAACCCTAATCCTAACCCTACTCCTACCCCTACCTCTATATGCACTCTAACCCTAACCCTAACCCAACCCCTATCACGAAAAATGCGCTTGATTCTAACCCTAACCCTAACCCTAACCCTCAATTCTACGAAACCTAACCCTCAACCTAACTCTAACCCTAAAACTATCCTTAAATGCTCTCGATACTAATCCTGACCCTAATAACTCTAACCCTCACCCTAAGCCTAAATGCAGTGGATTCTAACCATAACTCTAACCCTCATGTGCTTGATTCTAAGCCTAACACTAAATCGTCAATCTCAACACTAACCCTAACCCTAAATGCACTCGATTCTAACCCAACAGGCAATCTTGTCCCTAAGCCTAACCCTAAACTTCGATTCTAAAAACACAAACCCTAACCCTAATCCTAACCCTAAATGCACTCTATTGTAACCATAACTATAACCCTAATGTGCTCGATTCTAACCCTAACACTAAATCGTCAATTTCAACACTATCCCTAAGCCTAAATGCTCTGAATTATGACCCAAAAGGCTCTCCTGACGGTAAGCCTAACCCAAAACCTCGATTCTACCAACACAAACCCTAACCCTAATCCTAACCCAACTCCTTCCCTACCCCTAAATGCACTCAAACCCTAACCCTATCCCCAAACCTAACACTAAAAATGCACTTCATTCTAACCCTAATACTTATCCTAACTCTCACCCGACACTGACCCTCGATTCTATGAAATCTAAACCTATACCTAACTCTAACCCTAACACTATCCTTAAATGCACTCGATTCTAACCCTCACCCTGAACATAACCCTAAATCTAACCCCAATCCTAACCCTAAATGCACTGGATTCTAACCATAACTCTAACACTAATGTGCTCGATTATAACCCTAACACTCAATCGTCAATCTCAACACTAAGCCTAACGCTAAATGCACTCGACTCTAACCCGAAAGGCAATGCTGACCCTAAGCCTAATCCTAAACCTCGATTCTACCAACAGAAACCCTAACCCTAATGCTAACCCTACTCCTATCCCGACCTCTATATGCACTCGAACCCTAACCCTAACCCAACCACTAACACTAAAAATGCGCTTGATTCTAACCCTAACCCTAACCCTAACCCTAACCCTCAATTCTACGAAACCTAACCCTCAACCTGACTCTAACCCTAAAACTATCCTTAAATGCTCTCGATTCTAATCCTGACCCTAATAACCCTAACCCTAACCCTAAGCCTAAATGCAGTGGATTCTAACCATAACTCTAACCCTCATGTGCTTGATTCTAAGCCTAACACTAAATCGTGAATCTCAACACTAACCCTAACCCTAAATGCACTCGATTCTAACCCAAAAGGCAATCCTGTCCCTAAGCCTAACCCTGAACTTCGATTCTAAAAACACAAACCCTAACCCTAATCCTAACTCTAAATGCACTGTATTCTAACCATAACTATCACCCTAATGTGCTCGATTCTAACCCTAACACTAAACCGTCAATTTCAACACTATCCCTAAGCCTAAATGCACTGCATTCTAACCCAAAAGCCATTCCTGACCCTAAGCCTAACCCTAAACCTCGATTCTACCAACACAAACCTTAACCCTAATCCTAACTCTACTCATACCCGTACCCCTAAATGCACTCTAAGCCATACCCTGACGAAAACCACAACACTAAAAATGCTCCTGATTCTAACCCTAAGCCTAAGCCTAAGCCTAACCTTAAGCCTAACCCTCGATTCTACGAAAGCGAACGCGAAACCTAACTCTAACCCTTAGCACTATCCTTAAAAGCTCTCGATTTTAACCCTGACCCTAACCCTAACCCTAAACCTAAATGCACTGAATTGTAACCATAACTCTAACCCTAAATGTGCTCGATTCAAACCCTAACACTAAACCGTCAATTTGAACACTAACCCAAAGCCTAAATACACGCGATGCAGATCCAAAATGCAATCCTGACCCTAAGCCTAAACCTAAACCTCGATTCTACCAACACAAACCTTAACCCTAATCCGAACCCTGCCCCTACCACTAGCCCTAAAAGCACTTTAACCCTAACCCTCACCCAAACGCTAACACTAAAACTCTGCTTGATTCTAACCCTAACCCTCACCCTAAGCCTAACCCTCGATTCTACGAAAGCTAACCCTAAACCTAACTCTAACCCTAGCACTATCCTTAAAAGCTCTCGATTCTAACCCTGACCCTAAACCTAACCCTAAGCCTAAGCCTAACCCTAACCCTAAATGCACTGAATTCTAATCATAACTCTTTCCGTAAATGTGCTTGATTCTAACGCTAAAACTATATCATCAATTTCAACACTAACCCTAAGCCTAAATGCTCTGAATTATGACCCAAAATGCTCTCCTGACCCTAAGCCTAACCCAAAACCTCGATTCAACCAACACAAACCCTAACCCTAATCCTAACCCAACTCCTCCCCTACCCCTAAATGTACTCAAACCCTAACCCTAACCCCAACCCTAACACTAAAAATGCACTTGATTCTAACCCTAATACATATCCTAACTCTCACCTGAACACTGACCCTCGATTCTATGAAAGCTAACCCTATACCTAACTCTAACCCTAACACTATCCTTAAATGCACTCGATTCTAACCCTCACCCTGAACATAACACTAAATCTAACCCTAATCCTAATCCTAAATGCACTGGATTCTAACCATAACTCTAACACTACTGTGCTCGATTATAACCCTAACACTCAATCGTGAATCTCAACCCTAAGCCTAACGCTAAATGCACTCGACTCTAACCCGAAAGGCAATCCTGACTCGAAGCCTAACCCTAAACCTCGATTCTACCAACACAAACCCTAACCCTAATCCTAACCCTACTCCTATCCCTACCTCTATATGCACTCTAACCCTAACCCTAACCCAACCCCTATCACGAAAAATGCGCTTGATTCTAACCCTAACCCTAACCCTAACCCTCAATTCTATGAAACCTAACCCTCAACCTAACTCTAACCCTAAAACTATCCTTAAATGCTCTCGATACTAATCCTGACCCTAATAACTCTAACCCTCACCCTAAGCCTAAATGCAGTGGATTCTAACCATAACTCTAACCCTCATGTGCTTGATTCTAAGCCTAACACTAAATCGTCAATCTCAACACTAACCCTAACCCTAAATGCACTCGATTCTAACCCAACAGGCAATCTTGTCCCTAAGCCTAACCCTAAACTTCGATTCTAAAAACACAAACCCTAACCCTAATCCTAACCCTAAATGCACTCTATTGTAACCATAACTATAACCCTAATGTGCTCGATTCTAACCCTAACACTAAATCGTCAATTTCAACACTATCCCTAAGCCTAAATGCTCTGAATTATGACCCAAAAGGCTCTCCTGACGGTAAGCCTAACCCAAAACCTCGATTCTACCAACACAAACCCTAACCCTAATCCTAACCCAACTCCTTCCCTACCCCTAAATGCACTCAAACCCTAACCCTATCCCCAAACCTAACACTAAAAATGCACTTCATTCTAACCCTAATACTTATCCTAACTCTCACCCGACACTGACCCTCGATTCTATGAAATCTAAACCTATACCTAACTCTAACCCTAACACTATCCTTAAATGCACTCGATTCTAACCCTCACCCTGAACATAACCCTAAATCTAACCCTAATCCTAACCCTAAATGCACTGGATTCTAACCATAACTCTAACACTAATGTGCTCGATTATAACCCTAACACTCAATCGTCAATCTCAACACTAAGCCTAACGCTAAATGCACTCGACTCTAACCCGAAAGGCAATCCTGACCCTAAGCCTAATCCTAAACCTCGATTCTACCAACAGAAACCCTAACCCTAATCCTAACCCACTCCTCCCGTACCCCTAAATGCACTCAAACCCTAACCCTAACCCCAACCCTAACACTAAAAATGCGCTTGATTCTAACCCTAATCCTAACCCTAACCCTAACACTAACACTAACGCTCGATTCTACGAAAGCTAACCCTATACCTAACTCTAACCCTAACACTATCCTTAAATGCACTCGATTCTAACCCTCACCCTAAACATAACCCTAGCCCTAACCCTAATCCTAACCCTAAATGCACTGGATTCCAACTTTAACTCTAATCCTAATGTGCTTGATTCTAACACTAACTCTAAATCGTCATTCTCAACACTAACCCTAACCCTAAATGTACTCGATTCTAACCCAAAAGGCAATCCTGACCCTCACCCTAACCCTAACCCTCGAATCTATGAAAGCTAACCTTCTACATAACTCTACCCCTAACACTATCCTTCAATGCACTCGATTCTAACCCTCACCCTGAACATAACCCTAACCCTAACCCTAATCCTAACTCTAAATGCTCTGGATTCTAACCATAACTCTAACCCTAATGTGCTCGATTATAACCCTAACACTCATTCGTCAATCTCAACACTAAGCCTAACCCTAAATGCACTCGACTCTAACTTAAAAGGCAATCCTGACCCTAAGCCTAACCCTAAACCTCGATTCTACCAAGACAAACCCTAACCCTAATCCTAACCCTACTCCTATCCCTACCTCTATATGCACTCTAACCCTAACCCTAACCCAACCCCTAACACTAAAAATGCGCTTAATTCTAACCCTAACCCAAACCCTAACCCTAACCCTCAATTCTACGAAACCTACCCCTCAACCTAACTCTAACCCTAAAACTATCCTTAAAGGCTCTCGATTCTAATCCTGACCCTAATAACCCTAACCCTAACCCTAAGCCTAAATGCAGTGGATTCTAACCATAACTCTAACCCTCATGTGCTTGATTCTAAGCCTAACACTAAATCGTCAATCTCAACACTAACCCTAACCCTAAATGCACTGGATTCTAACCCAAAAGGCAATCCTGTCCCTAAGCCTAACCCTAAACTTCGATTCTAAAAACACAAACCCTAACCCTAATTCTAACCCTAAATGCACTGTATTCTAACCATAACTATAACCGGATTATGCTCGATTCTAACCCTAACACTAAATCGTCAATTTCAACACTATCCCTAAACCTAAATGCACTGCATTCTAACCCAAAAGCCATTCCTGACCCTAAGCCTAACCCTATACCTCGATTCTACCAACACAAACCTTAACCCTAATCCTAACTCTACTCATACCCCTACCCCTAAATGCACTCTAAGCCATACCCTGACGAAAACCACAACACTAAAAATGCGCCTGATTCTAACCCTAACCCTCAGCCTAAGCCTAACCTTAAGCCTAACACTCGATTCCACGAAAGCGAACGCTAAACCTAACTCTAACCCTAGCACTATCCTTAAAAGCTCGCGATTCTAACCCTGACCCTAAACCTAACCCTAACCCTAAGCCTAAGCCTAACCCTAACCCTAAATGCACTGAATTCTAATCATAACTCTCCCTAAATGTGCTTGATTCTAACGCTAAAACTATATCATCAATTTCAACACTAACCTTAAGCCTAAATGCTCTGAATTATGACCCAAAATGCTCTCCTGACGCTAAGCCTAACCCAAAACCTTGATTCAACCAACACAAACCCTAACCCTAATCCTAACCCAACTCCTCCCCTACCCCTAAATGCACTCAAACCCTAACCCTAACCCCAACCCTAACACTAAAAATGCACTTGATTCTGACCCTAATCCTTCCCCCAACTCTAACCCTAACACTGACCCTCGATTCTATGAAAGCTAACCCTATACCTAACTCTAACCCTAACACTATCCTTAAATGCACTCGATTCTAACCCTCACCCTGAATATAACCCTAACCCTAACCCCAATCCTAATCCTAAATGCACTGGATTCTAACAATAACTCTAACACTAATGTGCTCGATTATAACCCTAACACTCAATCGTCAATCTCAACACGAAGCCTAACGCTAAATGCACTCGACTCTTACCCGAAAGGCAATCCTGACCCTAAGCCTAACCCTAAACCTCGATTCTATGAAAGCTAACCTTCTACATAACTCTACCCCTAACACTATCCTTAAATGCATTCGATTCTAACCCCCACCCTGAACATAACCCTAACTCTAAACCTAATCCTAACCCTAAATGCACTGGATTCCAACCTTAACTGTAATCCTAATGTGCTTGATTCTAACACTAACTCTAAATCGTCAATCTCAACACTGACTCTAACCCTAAATGCACTCGATTCTAACCCAAAAGGCAATTCTGTCCCTAACCCTAACCCTAACCCTCGAATCTACGAAAGCTAACCTTCTACATAACTCAACCCCTAACACTATCCTTCAATGCACTCGATTCTAACCCTCACCCTGAACATAACCCTAACCCTAACCCTAATCCTAACTCTAAATGCTCTGGATTCTAACCATAACTCTAACCCTAATGTGCTCGATTATAACCCTAACACTCATTCGTCAATCTCAACACTAAGCCTAACCCTAAATGCACTCGACTCTAACCCAAAAGGCAATCCTGATCCGAAGCCTAATCCTAAACTTCGATGTTAGCAACAGAAACCCTAACCCTAATCCTAACCCTACTCCTATCCCTACCTCTATATGCACTCTATCCCTAACCCTAACCCAACCCCTAACACTAAAAATACGCTTGAGTCTAACCCTAACCCTAACCCTAACACTAAATTCTACGAAACCTAACCCTCAACCTAACTCCAACCCTAAAACTATCCTTAAATGCTCTCGATTCTAATCCTGACCCTAAACACCCTAACCCTAACCCTAAGCCTAAATGCAGTGGATTCTAACCATAACTCTAACCCTCATGTGCTTGATTCTAAGCCTAACACTAATTCGTCAATCTCAACACTAACCCTAACCCTAAATGCACTCGACTCTAATCCAAAAGGCAATCCTGTCCCTGAGCCTAACCCTAAACTTCGATTCTAAAAACACAAACCCTAACCCTAATCCTAACCCTAAATGCACTGTATTCTAACCATAACTATAACCCTAATGCGCTGGATTCTAACCCTAATACTAAATCGTCAATTTCAACACTATCCCTAAGCCTAAATGCACTGCATTTTAACCCAAAAGCCATTCCTGACCCTAAGCGTAACCCTAAACCTAAACCTCGATTCTACCAACACAAAATTTAACCCTAATCCTAACTCTACTCATACTCCTACCCCTAAATGCACTCTAAGCCATACCCTGACGAAAACCACAACACTAAAAATGCGCCTGATTCTAACCCTAAGCTTAAGCCTAAGCCTAACCTTAAGCCTAACCCTCGATTCTACGAAAGCGAACGCTAAACCTAACTCTAACCCTAGCACTATATTAAATGCTCTCGATTTTAACCCTGACCCTAACCCTAACCCTAACCCTAACCCTAAATGCACTGAATTCTATCCATAACCCTAACCCTAAATGTGCTCGATTCAAACCCTAACACTAAATCGTCAATTTGAACACTTACCCAAAGCCTAAATACACGCGATGCAGATCCAAAATGCAATCCTGACCCTAAGCCTAAACCTAAACCTCGATTCTACCAACACAAACCTTAACCCGAATCCGAACCCTGCCCCTACCACTAGCCCTAAAAGCACTTTAATCCTAACCCTCACCCAAATGCTAACACTAAAACTCTGCTTGATTTTAACCCTAATCCTCACCCTAAGCCTAACCCTAAGCCTAAACCTCGATTCTACGAAAGCTAACCCTAAACCTAACTCTAACCCTAGCAGTATCCTTAAAAGCTCTCGATTCTAACCCTGACCCTAAACCTAACCCTAACTCTAAGCCTAAGCCTAACCCTAACCCTAAATGCACTGAATTCTAATCTTAACTCTTTCCCTAAATGTGCTTGATTCTAACGCTAAAACTATATCATCAATTTCAACACTAACCGTAAGCCTAAATGCTCTGAATTATGACCCAAAACGCTCTCCTGACCCTAAGCCTAACCCAAATCCTGGATTCTACCAACACAAACCCTAACCGTAATCCTAACCCAACTCCTCCCCTACCCCTAAATGCACTCAAACGTTGACCCTAACCCAAACCCTAACACTAAATATGCACTTGATTCTAACGCTAATAATTATCCTAACTCTCACCCGAACACTGACCCTCGATTCTATGAAAGCTAACCCTATACCTAACTCTAACCCTAACACTATCCTTAAATGCACTCGATTCTAACCCTTACCCTGAACATAACCCTAACCCTAACCCTAATCCTAACCCTAAATGCACTAGATTCTAAGCATAACTCTAACAATAATGTGCTCGATTATAACCCTAACACTCAATCGTCAATGTCAACACTAAGCCTAACGCTAAACGCACTCGACTCTAACCCGAAAGGCAATCCTGACCCGAAGCCTAAGCCTAAACCTCGATTCTACCAACACAAAGCCTAACCCTAATCTTAACCCTACTCCTATCCCTACCTCTATATGCACTCTAACCCTAACCCTAACCGAACCCCTAACACTAAAAATGCGCTTGATTCTAACCCTAACCCTAACCCTAACCCAACCCCTAACACTAAAAATGCGCTTGATTCTAATCCTAACCCTAACCCTAACCCTAACCCTCAATTCTACGAAACCTAACCCTCAACCTAACTCTAACCCTAAAACTATCCTTAAATGCTCTCGATTCTAATCCTGACCCTAATAACCCTAACCCTAACCCTAAGCCTAAATGCAGTGGATTCTAACCATAACTCTCACCCTCATGTGCTTGATTCTAAGCCTAACACTAAATCGTCAATCTCAACACTAACCCTAACCCTAAATGCACTCGATTCTAACTCAACAGGCAATCCTGTCCTAAGCCTAACCCTAAACTTCGATTCTAAAAACACAAACCCTAACCCTAATCCTAACCCTAAATGCACTGTATTGTAACCATAACAATAAGCCTAATGTGCTCGATTCTAATCCTAACACTAAATCGTCAATTTCAACACTATCCCTAAGCCTAAATGCACTGCATTCTAACCCAAAAGCCATTCCTGACCCTAAGCCTAACCCCAAACCTCGATTCTACCAACACAAACCTTAACCCTAATCCTAACTCTACTCATACCCCTACCCCTAAATGCACTCTAAGCCATACCCTGACGAAAACCACAACACTAAAAATGCGCCTGATTCTAACCCTAACCCTCAGCCTAAGCCTAACCTTAAGCCTAACCCTCGATTCTAGGAAAGCGAACGCTAAACCTAACTCTAACTATAGCACTATCCTTAAATGCTCTCGATTTTAACCCTGACCCTAACCCTAACACTAACCCTAACCCTAAATGCACTGAATTCTAACCATAACTCTAACCCTATATGTGCTCGATTCAAACCCTAACACTAAATCGTCAATTTGAACACTAACCCAAAGCCTAAATACACGCGATGCAGATCCAAAATGCAATCCTGACCCTAAGCCTAAACCTAAACCTCGATTCTACCAACACAAACCTTAGCAATAATCCGAACCCTACCCCTACCACTAGCCCTAAAAGCACTTTAACCCTAACGCTCACCCAAACGCTAACACTAAAACTCTGCTTGATTCTAACCCTGACCCTCACCCTAAGCCTAACCCTAAGCCTAACCCTCGATTCTACGAAAGCTAACCCTAAACCTAACTCTAACCCTAGCACTATCCTTAAAAGCTCTCGATTCTAACCCTGACCCTAACCCTAACCCTAAGACTAAGCCTAACCCTAACCCTAAATGCACTGAATCCTAATCATAACTCTTTCCCTAAATGTGCTTGATTCTAACGCTAAAACTATATCATCAATTTCAACCCTAACCCTAAGCCTAAATGCTCTGAATTATGACCCAAAATGCTCTCCTGACCCTAAGCCTAACCCAAAACCTCGATTCAACCAACACAAACCCTAACCCTAATCCTAACCCAACTGCTCCCTACCCCTAAATGCACTCAAACCCTAACCCTAACCCCAACCCTAACACTAAAAATGCACTTGATTCTAACCCTAATCCTTACCCTACCTCTAACCCGAACACTGACCCTCGATTCTATGAAAGCTAACCCTATACCTAACTCTAACGCTAACACTATCCTTAAATGCACTCGATTCTAACCCTCACCCTGAACATAACACTAACCCTAACCCTAATCCTAACCCTAAATGCACTGGATTCTAAGCATAACTCTAACACTAATGTGCTCGATTATAACCCTAACACTCAATCGTCAATCTCAACACTAAGCCTAACGCAAAATGCACTCGACTCTAACGGGAAAGGCAATCCTGACCCTAAGCCAAACACAAAACCTCGATTCTACCAACACAAACCCTAACCATAATCCTAACGCACTCCTCCCGTACCCCTAAATGCACTCAAACCCTAACCCCAACCCTAACACTAAAAATGCGCTTGATTCAAACCCTAATCCTAACCCTAACCCTAACCCTAACACTAACCCTCGATTCTACGAAAGCTATCCCTATACCTAACTCTAACCCTAACACTATCCTTAAATGCACTCGATTCTAACCCTCACTCTAAACATAACCCTAACCCTAACCCTAATCCTAACCCTAAATGCACTGGATTCCAACCTTAAGTCTTATCCTAAAGTGCTTGATTCTAACACTAACTCTAAATCGTCAATCTCAACACTAACCCTAACCCTAAATGGACTCGATTCTAACCCAAAAGGCAATCGTGACACTAACCCTAACCCTAACCCTCGAATCTACGAAACGTAACCTTCTACATAACTGTACCCCTAACACTATCCTTAAATGCACTCGATTCTAACCCTCACCCTGAACATAACCCTAACCGTAACCCTAATCCTAACTCCAAATGCTCTGGATTCTAACCATAACTCTAACCCTAATGTGGTCGATTATAACCCTTACACTCATTCGTCAATCTCAACACGAAGCCTAACCCTAAATGCACTCGACTCTAACCCAAAAGGCAAACCTGACCCGAAACCTAACCCTAAACCTCGATTCTACCAACACAAACCCTAACCCTAATCCTAACCCTACTCCTATCCCTACCTCTATACGCACTCTAACTCTAACCGTAACCGAACCCCTAACACTAAAAATGCGCTTGATTCTAACCCTAATCCTAACCCTAACCCTAACCCTAACACTAACCCTCGATTCTACGAAAGCTATCCCTATACCTAACTCTAACCCTAACACTATCCTTAAATGCACTCGATTCTAATCCTAACCCTAACCCTAACCCTAACCCTAACCCTAACCCTAATCCTAACCCTAAATGACTGGATTCCAACCTTAACTCTAATCCTAATGTGCTTGATTATAACACTAACTCTAAATCGTCAATCTCAACACTAACCCCAACCCTAAATGCACTCGATTCTAACCCTAAAGGCAATCCTGACCCTAACCCTAACCCTAACCCTCGAACCTACGAAAGCTAACCTTCTACATAACTCTACCCCTAACAGTATTCTGAAATGCACTCGATTCTAACCCTCACCCTGAACATAACCCTAACCCTAACCCTAATCCTAACTCTAAATGCTCTGGATTCTAACCATAACTCTAACTCTAATGTGCTCGATTATAACCCTAACACTCAATCGTCAATCTCAACACTAAGCCTAACCCTAAATGCACTCGACTCTAACCCAAAAGGCAATCCTGACTCGAAGCCTAACCCTAAACCTCGATTCTACCAACAGAAACCCTAACCCTAATGCTAACCCTACTCCTATCCCGACCTCTATATGCACTCGAACCCTAACCCTAACCCAACCACTAACACTAAAAATGCGCTTGATTCTAACCCTAACCCTAACCCTAACCCTAACCCTCAATTATACGAAACCTAACCCTTAACCTGACTCTAACCCTAAAACTATCCTTAAATGCTCTCGATTCTAATCCTGACCCTAATAACCCTAACCCTAACCCTAAGCCTAAATGCAGTGGATTCTAACCATAACTCTAACCCTCATGTGCTTGATTCTAAGCCTAACACTAAATCGTGAATCTCAACACTAACCCTAACCCTAAATGCACTCGATTCTAACCCAAAAGGCAATCCTGTCCCTAAGCCTAACCCTGAACTTCGATTCTAAAAACACAAACCTTAACCCTAATCCTAACTCTAAATGCACTGTATTCTAACCATAACTATCACCCTAATGTGCTCGATTCTAACCCTAACACTAAACCGTCAATTTCAACACTATCCCTAAGCCTAAATGCACTGCATTCTAACCCCAAAGCCATTCCTGACCCTAAGCCTAACCCTAAACCTCGATTCTACCAACACAAACCTTAACCCTAATCCTAACTCTACTCATACCCGTACCCCTAAATGCACTCTAAGCCATACCCTGACGAAAACCACAACACTAAAAATGCTCCTGATTCTAACCCTAAGCCTAAGCCTAAGCCTAACCTTAAGCCTAACCCTCGATTCTACGAAAGCGAACGCGAAACCTAACTCTAACCCTTAGCACTATCCTTAAAAGCTCTCGATTTTAACCCTGACCCTAACCCTAACCCTAAACCTAAATGCACTGAATTGTAACCATAACTCTAACCCTAAATGTGCTCGATTCAAACCCTAACACTAAACCGTCAATTTGAACACTAACCCAAAGCCTAAATACACGCGATGCAGATCCAAAATGCAATCCTGACCCTAAGCCTAAACCTAAACCTCGATTCTACCAACACAAACCTTAACCCTAATCCGAACCCTGCCCCTACCACTAGCCCTAAAAGCACTTTAACCCTAACCCTCACCCAAACGCTAACACTAAAACTCTGCTTGATTCTAACCCTAACCCTCACCCTAAGCCTAACCCTCGATTCTACGAAAGCTAACCCTAAACCTAACTCTAACCCTAGCACTATCCTTAAAAGCTCTCGATTCTAACCCTGACCCTAAACCTAACCCTAAGCCTAAGCCTAACCCTAACCCTAAATGCACTGAATTCTAATCATAACTCTTTCCGTAAATGTGCTTGATTCTAACGCTAAAACTATATCATCAATTTCAACACTAACCCTAAGCCTAAATGCTCTGAATTATGACCCAAAATGCTCTCCTGACCCTAAGCCTAACCCAAAACCTCGATTCAACCAACACAAACCCTAACCCTAATCCTAACCCAACTCCTCCCCTACCCCTAAATGTACTCAAACCCTAACCCTAAACCCAACCCTAACACTAAAAATGCACTTGATTCTAACCCTAATACATATCCTAACTCTCACCTGAACACTGACCCTCGATTCTATGAAAGCTAACCCTATACCTAACTCTAACCCTAACACTATCCTTAAATGCACTCGATTCTAACCCTCACCCTGAACATAACACTAAATCTAACCCTAATCCTAATCCTAAATGCACTGGATTCTAACCATAACTCTAACACTACTGTGCTCGATTATAACCCTAACACTCAATCGTGAATCTCAACCCTAAGCCTAACGCTAAATGCACTCGACTCTAACCCGAAAGGCAATCCTGACTCGAAGCCTAACCCTAAACCTCGATTCTACCAACACAAACCCTAACCCTAATCCTAACCGTACTCCTATCCCTACCTCTATATGCACTCTAACCCTAACCCTAACCCAACCCCTATCACGAAAAATGCGCTTGATTCTAACCCTAACCCTAACCCTAACCCTCAATTCTATGAAACCTAACCCTCAACCTAACTCTAACCCTAAAACTATCCTTAAATGCTCTCGATACTAATCCTGACCCTAATAACTCTAACCCTCACCCTAAGCCTAAATGCAGTGGATTCTAACCATAACTCTAACCCTCATGTGCTTGATTCTAAGCCTAACACTAAATCGTCAATCTCAACACTAACCCTAACCCTAAATGCACTCGATTCTAACCCAACAGGCAATCTTGTCCCTAAGCCTAACCCTAAACTTCGATTCTAAAAACACAAACCCTAACCCTAATCCTAACCCTAAATGCACTCTATTGTAACCATAACTATAACCCTAATGTGCTCGATTCTAACCCTAACACTAAATCGTCAATTTCAACACTATCCCTAAGCCTAAATGCTCTGAATTATGACCCAAAAGGCTCTCCTGACGGTAAGCCTAACCCAAAACCTCGATTCTACCAACACAAACCCTAACCCTAATCCTAACCCAACTCCTTCCCTACCCCTAAATGCACTCAAACCCTAACCCTATCCCCAAACCTAACACTAAAAATGCACTTCATTCTAACCCTAATACTTATCCTAACTCTCACCCGACACTGACCCTCGATTCTATGAAATCTAAACCTATACCTAACTCTAACCCTAACACTATCCTTAAATGCACTCGATTCTAACCCTCACCCTGAACATAACCCTAAATCTAACCCTAATCCTAACCCTAAATGCACTGGATTCTAACCATAACTCTAACACTAATGTGCTCGATTATAACCCTAACACTCAATCGTCAATCTCAACACTAAGCCTAACGCTAAATGCACTCGACTCTAACCCGAAAGGCAATCCTGACCCTAAGCCTAATCCTAAACCTCGATTCTACCAACAGAAACCCTAACCCTAATCCTAACCCACTCCTCCCGTACCCCTAAATGCACTCAAACCCTAACCCTAACCCCAACCCTAACACTAAAAATGCGCTTGATTCTAACCCTAATCCTAACCCTAACCCTAACACTAACACTAACGCTCGATTCTACGAAAGCTAACCCTATACCTAACTCTAACCCTAACACTATCCTTAAATGCACTCGATTCTAACCCTCACCCTAAACATAACCCTAACCCTAACCCTAATCCTAACCCTAAATGCACTGGATTCCAACTTTAACTCTAATCCTAATGTGCTTGATTCTAACACTAACTCTAAATCGTCATTCTCAACACTAACCCTAACCCTAAATGTACTCGATTCTAACCCAAAAGGCAATCCTGACCCTCACCCTAACCCTAACCCTCGAATCTATGAAAGCTAACCTTCTACATAACTCTACCCCTAACACTATCCTTCAATGCACTCGATTCTAACCCTCACCCTGAACATAACCCTAACCCTAACCCTAATCCTAACTCTAAATGCTCTGGATTCTAACCATAACTCTAACCCTAATGTGCTCGATTATAACCCTAACACTCATTCGTCAATCTCAACACTAAGCCTAACCCTAAATGCACTCGACTCTAACTTAAAAGGCAATCCTGACCCTAAGCCTAACCCTAAACCTCGATTCTACCAAGACAAACCCTAACCCTAATCCTAACCCTACTCCTATCCCTACCTCTATATGCACTCTAACCCTAACCCTAACCCAACCCCTAACACTAAAAATGCGCTTAATTCTAACCCTAACCCAAACCCTAACCCTAACCCTCAATTCTACGAAACCTACCCCTCAACCTAACTCTAACCCTAAAACTATCCTTAAAGGCTCTCGATTCTAATCCTGACCCTAATAACCCTAACCCTAACCCTAAGCCTAAATGCAGTGGATTCTAACCATAACTCTAACCCTCATGTGCTTGATTCTAAGCCTAACACTAAATCGTCAATCTCAACACTAACCCTAACCCTAAATGCACTGGATTCTAACCCAAAAGGCAATCCTGTCCCTAAGCCTAACCCTAAACTTCGATTCTAAAAACACAAACCCTAACCCTAATTCTAACCCTAAATGCACTGTATTCTAACCATAACTATAACCGGATTATGCTCGATTCTAACCCTAACACTAAATCGTCAATTTCAACACTATCCCTAAACCTAAATGCACTGCATTCTAACCCAAAAGCCATTCCTGACCCTAAGCCTAACCCTATGCCTCGATTCTACCAACACAAACCTTAACCCTAATCCTAACTCTACTCATACCCCTACCCCTAAATGCACTCTAAGCCATACCCTGACGAAAACCACAACACTAAAAATGCGCCTGATTCTAACCCTAACCCTCAGCCTAAGCCTAACCTTAAGCCTAACACTCGATTCCACGAAAGCGAACGCTAAACCTAACTCTAACCCTAGCACTATCCTTAAAAGCTCGCGATTCTAACCCTGACCCTAAACCTAACCCTAACCCTAAGCCTAAGCCTAACCCTAACCCTAAATGCACTGAATTCTAATCATAACTCTCCCTAAATGTGCTTGATTCTAACGCTAAAACTATATCATCAATTTCAACACTAACCTTAAGCCTAAATGCTCTGAATTATGACCCAAAATGCTCTCCTGACGCTAAGCCTAACCCAAAACCTTGATTCAACCAACACAAACCCTAACCCTAATCCTAACCCAACTCCTCCCCTACCCCTAAATGCACTCAAACCCTAACCCTAACCCCAACCCTAACACTAAAAATGCACTTGATTCTGACCCTAATCCTTCCCCTAACTCTAACCCGAACACTGACCTTCGATTCTATGAAAGCTAACCCTATACCTAACTCTAACCCTAACACTATCCTTAAATGCACTCGATTCTAACCCTCACCCTGAATATAACCCTAATCCTAACCCCAATCCTAATCCTAAATGCACTGGATTCTAACAATAACTCTAACACTAATGTGCTCGATTATAACCCTAACACTCAATCGTCAATCTCAACACGAAGCCTAACGCTAAATGCACTCGACTCTTACCCGAAAGGCAATCCTGACCCTAAGCCTAACCCTAAACCTCGATTCTATGAAAGCTAACCTTCTACATAACTCTACCCCTAACACTATCCTTAAATGCATTCGATTCTAACCCCCACCCTGAACATAACCCTAACTCTAAACCTAATCCTAACCCTAAATGCACTGGATTCCAACCTTAACTGTAATCCTAATGTGCTTGATTCTAACACTAACTCTAAATCGTCAATCTCAACACTGACTCTAACCCTAAATGCACTCGATTCTAACCCAAAAGGCAATTCTGTCCCTAACCCTAACCCTAACCCTCGAATCTACGAAAGCTAACCTTCTACATAACTCAACCCCTAACACTATCCTTCAATGCACTCGATTCTAACCCTCACCCTGAACATAACCCTAACCCTAACCCTAATCCTAACTCTAAATGCTCTGGATTCTAACCATAACTCTAACCCTAATGTGCTCGATTATAACCCTAACACTCATTCGTCAATCTCAACACTAAGCCTAACCCTAAATGCACTCGACTCTAACCCAAAAGGCAATCCTGATCCGAAGCCTAATCCTAAACCTCGATTCTACCAACACAAACCCTAACCCTAATCCTAACCTTACTCCTATCCCTACCTCTATATGCACTCTAACCCTAACCCTAAGCTAACCCCTAACACTAAAAATGCGCTAGATTCTAACCCTAACCCTAACCCTCAATTCTACGAAACCTAACCCTCAACCTAACTCTAACCCTAAAACTATCCTTAAATGCTCTCAATTCTAATCCTGACCCTAATAACCCTAACCCTAACCCTAAGCTTAAATGCAGTGGATTCTAACCATAACTCTAACCCTCATGTGCTTGATTCTAAGCCTAACACTAAATCGTCAATCTCAACACTAACCCTCACCCTAAATGCACTCGATTCTAACCCAAAAGGCAATCCTGTCCCTAAGCCTAACCCTAAACTTCGATTCTAATAACACAAACCCTAACCCTAATCCTAACCCTAAATGCACTGTATTCTAACCATAACTATAACCCTAATGTGCTGGATTCTAACCCTAACACTAAATCGTCAATTTCAACACTATCCCTAAGCCTAAATGCACTGCATTTTAACCCAAAAGCCATTCCTGACCCTAAGCGTAACCCTAAACCTAAACCTCGATTCTACCAACACAAAATTTAACCCTTATCCTAACTCTACTCATACTCCTACCCCTAAATGCACTCTAAGCCATACCCTGACGAAAACCACAACACTAAAAATGCGCCTGATTCTAACCCTAAGCCTAAGCCTAAGCCTAACCTTAAGCCTAACCCTCGATTCTACGAAAGCGAACGCTAAACCTAACTCTAACCCTAGCACTATATTAAATGCTCTCGATTTTAACCCTGACCCTAACCCTAACCCAAACCCTAACCCTAAATGCACTGAATTCTATCCATAACTCTAACCCTAAATGTGCTCGATTCAAACCCTAACACTAAATCGTCAATTTGAACACTTACCCAAAGCCTAAATACACGCGATGCAGATCCAAAATGCAATCCTGACCCTAAGCCTAAACCTAAACCTCGATTCTACCAACACAAACCTTAACCCGAATCCGAACCCTGCCCCTACCACTAGCCCTAAAAGCACTTTAATCCTAACCCTCACCCAAACGCTAACACTAAAACTCTGCTTGATTTTAACCCTAATCCTCACCCTAAGCCTAACCCTAAGCCTAAACCTCGATTCTACGAAAGCTAACCCTAAACCTAACTCTAACCCTAGCAGTATCCTTAAAAGCTCTCGATTCTAACCCTGACCCTAAACCTAACCCTAACTCTAAGCCTAAGCCTAACCCTAACCCTAAATGCACTGAATTCTAATCTTAACTCTTTCCCTAAATGTGCTTGATTCTAACGCTAAAACTATATCCTCAATTTCAACACTAACTGTAAGCCTAAATGCTCTGAATTATGACCCAAAACGCTCTCCTGACCCTAAGCCTAACCCAAATCCTGGATTCTACCAACACAAACCCTAACCGTAATCCTAACCCAACTCCTCCCCTACCCCTAAATGCACTCAAACGTTAACCCTAACCCAAACCCTAACACTAAATATGCACTTGATTCTAACGCTAATAATTATCCTAACTCTCACCCGAACACTGACCCTCGATTCTATGAAAGCTAACCCTATACCTAACTCTAACCCTAACACTATCCTTAAATGCACTCGATTCTAACCCTTACCCTGAACATAACCCTAACCCTAACCCTAATCCTAACCCTAAATGCACTAGATTCTAACCATAACTCTAACACTAATGTGCTCGATTATAACCCTAACACTCAATCGTCAATGTCAACAC